>NC_054537.1:6222287-6352287 GCF_017654505.1 Polyodon spathula | reverse complement strand
TATACCATCATTACACTAAGCAGTACATTTCACACTTCCAGCAATGTCAGAAAAAGATTAAAAAGATGTCTCAATTTAATAAGAAGTGTGCATGACACTGTTTATGCAAAAATATACAATTTAACAAATCCTTTCACATGACTGAATAGGTAGAACAGGCCAGTATTATATTTTATTGCATATGTAAATGTAATCATCAATCCAAGTCAGTTTTAATGAATACAATTAAGTTGATATTCAGTAAACATTTTCAGGCTTTTGTTAAATATGACAACAACATTCTAGAACAGTTTAGTGAATATTACAGTGAACTGTTTTATTAATAAAAAACAGACTTCTCATCAGTTAAATTAACAGAGTAAAATACATGCATTACCTATTTTACATCAGGGACTCAATTTACAAACATTCTAATATACTTGCTTCCAACTGCATAACACTCCAAATTGTTCATAAAATATATTGATCTGCAAATGACTACTGTACGATGTATGCACCGCAACTTCACATGTTAAAAATAAGGAGACAGAAAACTCAGAATTCTGTCTTGGGATCAGCATGCTGTGAGTTCCTTTTTAAATATGTGTTAACATTGCTATTATCTGTTAAAGAAAATCACAGTTACTTGGTTGTATAAATAGACTCTTCCAGACAAAATTAGCTTCTGAAAAGGCTCCTCAGGGTTTTCAGAATGGAGGTGTAGGGAAGCATATTAGTGTTGCACCGTGCACTGAAGCCCACGTGTGAAGTTTTTGTACTGAAGCCAGAGCAACACCTTCACTTCAGAAAATCATTCTTGAGAAGTCTTTTTAGAACCATTTTTTTGCAATTATAGTTAACCATGGGAGATATGACTCGTAGCAGAAATAGTAAGAGAGAATCATACAGAGGACACATACTATGATATTAAAACAGGAGCAATATGTAGATGACATACAATAAGTGCACGGACCTTTCAAATTGAACCAGATTGTTTTCAGATGGATAGCTTTAGCACAATCTTCACAGGCAATATATTGTGTAAGTACATCGACATAATTGATTTTTAAATTGCAGTTATTAATATGTAGAAAAGAAAGGAGGTATAGTTATATGAAATCAATGTGAGAAAAATTAAAAGCAATTACACCATAAAAAAATAAAATATTGCCCCAATCAGAGATAGTGCTACATCATTCCAAGGATAGGCTCTTTTCCACACTATTAGGCTGATGTGAATCTTTTTCAAGTATTGTCTTTTATCTTGAACCTAAAATTAAAGCAAAGTGACAGAATGGAGTTGAAGTTTGGAAATAAAAAGCAAACCCTGACTTTCTAATACAAAACATTTGGCTGATGGTCTAAAATAATTAGTGTCCTAGTTTTGAGATACAGATTGCAATGCTTATTCAAGAATGTCACTCTTTGACACAGGCCCTATGTGCAAGTAGACATGTTTGAAAGAATTCTGCCATTCAAATTGTATCACTTTATATCTTGGCACGTGATGTATCCATATGTTCCTAAATGTGAAATTTTGTTGTTAAACATGCTTTGAAAGTAACACAATGGGGGCTCCCGAGCGGCACATCCAGTGAAAGCGCTTCACATGGAGTGCAGGATGTGCCCTATAGTCTGGTGATCGCAGGTTCGAGTCTAGGCTATGTCACAGCCAAGCGTGACTGGGAGTTCCTAGTGTGTGGCGCACAATTGGCCGAGCGCTGCCCGGGTAGGGAGGGCTTAGATCGGCAGGGGAATCCATGACTCACCACGCATCAGTGACCCCTGTGGCCGATAGGGTGCCTGTGGTTCTGCAGTGGAGCCTCTGGATCTGTGTTGTCCTCCGGTGCTACAGGTCTGGTGGCCTCGCTGTGGATCCACAGTGTGATAAATGATGGATTGGCAGGAGCACATTCTGGGGGTGAGGTGGGTAGTGAGCGGTGAGCCAAGGATACAGATAATAATTGGGCACACTAAATTATGGAGAAAACTGGGGTAAAAAATTGGAGACGACTTAATTTTAGAAAAAAATAAATCATCTCAAGTGACGTCTAATTGAGAAGTATGGTTCCAAGGTTCAGTTTGATACCATGCCATGCTTTGGAATTTGAGAGTTCCGTTCAGCCCTCAGATTGAGGCAGTGCAACCAATAGCAATACAAGGAGTTGCCAGGTGCATACGTTAGCCAATCAAATTGGTGATTACATCACTGTTAAAACACAAGCAGACAGGATACAAAGAAAACAGTTGCGACCGTTGAAATCACCCTGCAATTAGTTTGACTTGTTTTTAAATTAAAAGTTTAAAATGTTATCAGAAAGATGAGATACAATTTACATGTTTTCTCCCAAATTGCATAACGTCTTTGAGATCCAGAATCCCTGAATTTCTCACTATCTACCACAACCTTGCTTGCTACAAAATTCAGAAATGTATTCTAACAGAACCAGAGGTCAGATAGCTGGCTCTAGTGTAAAGCATGTTTAATATATACCTTAACATCAGCTTTCCCTGCAGCGCTTCTCCAGTAGTTGGCCACTTAATAGACTGCCAGCTTCCCTCCCTGTTATTCTCTGTAAAACAGCCAAGTGTCCAGATGCATACCCATATTCATCAGTCAGGTTTCATGGGCGACAGCAATAGATGCCCTGTTCAGTTCCCTCAATGTGGGGTCCAGGTGCAAAACAGCTAGTTTATTCTCCTATTTACTTGAAAGTTGTTTTTGAAGGTGATGCCTCTTCACAGGCAGTTTACTGATGGATTGATTTTCTTTAGTTTTTCTCCAATATTCTGCACAGGGACTGTCATTTTCTTACTCTGACTATGCCTTTCTACTATATATATATATATATATATATATATATATATATATATATATATATATATATATATATATATATATATATAGCATTCTGAATAATCTATATTTCTGTTAGTGTCTTGACTTCAATTCTGGGAATGTTCTGTCAGTAGGTTAACGGTTTTAAAACACATTGTTAATTCTTTATGAACTGAAAAACTGTTACAATACTATGGATAATGAATGATGCTATGATCATATTCCTTTTTGAAAACATTAAATCAACCATAAAATGGTAATGACAAACCCATATTCTGTTCTTAATCTTGCTGCTGCTGTGATAAAGAGTTTTATCTCACATGACAATTAATCCATTATGAGCGATTGACTGTGTCTGCGTTTGGGAGGAGCAATGAACAGCACTGAGCCTCCATTCACATACAGATTTCATCAGTGATGGATGACGTAGTGCTCTGCCACAAAGAGGCAAAGGTTAACCAGACTGTTTATTCAATGGGGAAAGTCATTGGCTGCCAAATTCAGTTATTACAATTTTTTTTTAATCTAGTTAACAATGCATAATGCTTTAAAAGAATAGTTTGCAAGATCACCCAGGCAATGAGAAGGACTTTATCAGGCCAACAGTCTTGAAGGATGAAAACTAGAATATGGGTGACAGTGTGATGATACATGCAGGGAAGGGTATCCTTAATGGGAGATTGCTAAACCCCAGCAAGAGTAAATACTGGATTACCTTTCAAAGGCTCAACCTGTAATGATTCCAACATCATATTCTTGATTTTTCAATCTGGTTTCTATCTTTGTTGTAGTTCTTAATCATTTCTGCTTTTTGATATTATAATTGAAGGGACTGGAAATATTTTCAATTAAGTGGTTAGTTTACAATAACACAGATGAAAACAATGGATATCACCTCTCTCCTCCATTAGCCTTTGTGTAGATGAAAAAAGTCAGCTCCATGTTACAAATGTTTTAAAGTTTGTTCATATCCATTTTAACCTAAGCCCTTACCTAAACACTAACAATAATCACTAACACTACCCAGACCCTAACCCTAATGAACCCTAATGAACACTGCCCAGACCCTAACCCTACCCTAGTGAATAACTATAACTCGGGTTCTTTATGTTCTGTGTTTATATTTGAGGTGCGCACACAATGCTGTAATAAAGCACTTGCCTTTTCACGTGCAGTATGTGTTTTAAGCTGACTTGGGTTCTTCACTAGAACACTGCAAAAACCTGGTAATAGTGAGGTTTTATCACTTAGTGGAATAACAGGCAGATATATCCAGCAAGTAGAGTCATGGAAAAAAGTTAATAGCTTCACAAATACAAATCTTAATGCTTGCCCATGTATTTTACAATCCAGAAATAGCTTGCTTAATACATATGTTTTATTTAAAAAAAAAAAAAAAAACTAAAAAACATTCCCTCTCTATTGCTCTGTCAGGAGTCACTCTGCAATTTATTTGTAGACATGTTATTTATCCCAGTTTAAAACAAGTCAGTCTCCAATCCAGTGCCACTACAATACCATGACTGCAAAAACCCCAGGGACCCATTCCACTTCACCCAGCTTCTATCATCTGTGTGACGACATCCTTATCCTTACCTTGTTGATTCTATCGAACCCTTCACAAACTCACTGTTGTGAGCTGCAAAGGATGCATTTTCCCTCCACTTCACCTCTAGAGATAAAAGGGATAGGCATCATGGGGAATATGACTCACTTAATAATGACAAGAATTGATCTTCATGTGCGTGTTTTTGCTTGTAGGATTCTGTGTGATCTTCATTCTCTGCACAACGCCCAAGTATTAATCATTGCCTAGTGACCATGCATTCAATTAGGCCAACCTTGCTAATAGCAAAGTTAACTGATTAATTGTCTACAGTACCAGGGAAGAAGAGATTGGATGCTTTTTAACCAATTGAACTGCAGTTGTGATAAACAATAAAGACACAGCATTGGTGCCCATAAAATGAACACCCTTAATGAAACATTATTCCCCAGAGTAACATTCAACACATTTATTTGATCAAATGTTTAAACACTGAGGATGAACCATTCCTAGCTATCATATCAAACAGATCTCCTGTTCTGAAACCAGTGAAGCAATGCTGGCTCAAGCTGAAGAGGTTGGTTAAAAGAAGACAGCCTTCAAGTATAAAGCAGCTGCAACTGATCTGTTGAGAACAGTGGCAAAATATATCCCTCTGACTGCAAAAATCTTTTTTTCTAAAGGCTATACTACAACATTTATAAAATAATACAAATTGTAGTACATGCGTATGTTGAATCTTAAAACCTTTTTATTTTTATTTTTTGTAAATACCTGCAGTAACAACAAAAACACAACAAATACATTTTGTAATTTCAAGCTTGCTACATAAACCTGGCTATCTCAGGACAAAATATGCATTTAACAATACTTTATTTAGTAATAAATATAATAATAATAATAATAATAATAATAATAATAATAATAATAATAATAATAATAATAATAATAATAGGGATCTCAAATCAAATGGGCACTGATGCTGGGCTGCCCCATGAAAACTGCAACTCCTCCACAAAGTCCTGGAGGATTGGACGGGGCTTACAGCGCTGTGTAGTCAACACTGAAGTTTCAAAAACTGATTGGTGAACCTGGCTCGCCTCAGTGACCCATGCATTACCTGGTGCATAGCCCCTGTACACTCAGCACCCACGTGCATTGCACTGCTGTGCATAGTACCCTCGGTGCCCCGTGCTTGGTGCCCCATGCATTAACCCGGTGCATAGTACCTCCGTGCATAGGCCCGGTACACATAACACTCCTGTGCATCCCCTTGCACTTCCTCAGTGTCCCCGTGCCCTGTACACCTCGGAAATTAGCACTCCCGTGCATAGCACCAGTGTTTTACCTTGGCCCATGGCTTCCTCACCATGTCATTCAACGATTGTGGAATGACAGCCACAATATGTGCGTACAATGCCTGGGCGCAGATGAAGGTGTGCACTAGCTTTCAAAAGAAGTCTAGAGCTAAGAGGGCAGACTGTGGAGAAGGTTGTTCCACCTCCCCTGGCTCTCTGTGACCTTTGCCAACGCTCTCGAGGAGCCCCTCGCTTGAGCCGTCTGTGAGTGGCAGGACTCGGTCTGTGTCTCGCTCCCCCGAGCACAAGACCAAGAATCGCAGACACTCTCCCAATACGGATGTGTTAGCCCTGCAGACTCAGATGACACAGCTGGTAAGCACGGTTGCAAATTAGCAATCGTTGCTGGAGCTCCTTGTCAATATGACAGCTCCCCCTGAACCCACTCCAGCTTTTGGGGTACTACAGACTCGGTACCCGGTACTGGTCCCTCCTCTCCCTCCACCTGAGCTGATTGAGGAGGACTAAGACAATGTGGTGTCCCTGGCCACCTCCATGGAGGAAGGCTAATTCGAAGGGGGAACAGAGGACCTCTCTTGTTTAGAAGGCTCCCCATCAGAGAGACCTATATGGCTCTTAGTATTCCGCTGGTGGATGAGCTAGCTTCCCTTGTGAGCAGAGCTGCTGCCCGGGTCCTGATCCCTTGGACTAAGGAGACCCAGGTCCACCAATCGGTTTTTGAAACCTCAGTGTTGACTTCACAGCGCTGTAAGCCCCGTCCAATCCTCCCGGACTTTGTGGAGGAGTTGCAGTCTTCAAGGGGCAGCCCAGCATCAGTGCCCATTTGCTCCAGACAGGTGGAAACATTGTATGCCCTCCAGGGTGTGGAGAAGCTGAGCTCCAGGATTTCCTGCCCTTTGATTCCTAGGTGGCTGACTTAGTCCTGTGACTTTTCCTGCCCAAATAAACAGTGTAGAATCAAGAAGATGCACTTAAAAAGGGCATACAGTGCGGGAGCACTGGCAGCAAGACTAGCAAACACCATTGGTCTGCTGACTCTCAGGGCTTGTTGTATGCCTTCCCCCCTCTAGCATTGCTCCCGTCCTTCCTGGAAAAGGTACGGAATGAGGGCACGAGGGTCCTCCTGGTTGCACCGCACTGGCCCAGGAGGATATGGTTTGCCGCTCTGAGACAGCTCATTCAAGGACAGTCGTGATGGATCCCGCTATACAGGGACCATCTCAGCCAAGCTCAGGGCCATCTGTGGCACCCGGACCAAGCAATGATTGTCGCCTTAAACAATGGAAACGATCCCTCTGACTATGAGCTGGCTAACCTACCTACGTTTATAAGGTTTTACCGACTGAGTATGGCTACTGAATGTGGCACCTTCTGTGGGGTCCTTGATGCAGCTTGCCCTCTTGCGCAGCAGGCTTCCAGTTAGGCTTGTGCCAGGGCAAGGCTTGTGGCTGCTTTGGCTCACTGTGACAGCTTGGGTATACATTTCCCAACTTGTAATGGTTGACATTTCGAGATTGAAAGGGAACATTAGGTTACTAACCGTAACCCTGGTTCCCTGAAAAAGAAATTTCAACCATTTAATTAGCGAGGTTGCTAGCTCGCCTTCATTGCCATATGGAATCAAATGGTGAAGGTTGCTGTGTGACGTAGGGCCTATCAGGCAGCTTTTTAAATATGTGCTCAGGTCATGTGACACAAGCATCATTTCCCAACTCGTAATGGTTGACATTTATTTTTCAGGGAACCAGGGTTAGGCTAAGTAACCTAATGTTCCCTTTCAATCTCGAAATGTCAACCATTACAAGTTGGGAAATGTATACCCAAGCTGTCACAGTGAGCCAAAGCAGCCACAAGCCTTGCCCTGGCGCAAGCCTAACTGGAAGGCTGCTGCACAAGAGGGTCATTGGAAATTGAGGGAATGTTGCTGATGTCCTCTATAACAACATCCCATGGACAGCAGGTTGTCCATCAGTGACGCCCACTGTATTGAAGTTTGCTCCAAGTTGCACTTTCATATATATATATATAATAGTAAAAATGGTATCAGGTTTTGGAGGATTTAATCTTTTGGGACTTTAATTATAACCCTAAATTACCAAAAATAAAAAAAAGAGAAAAATACATTTAAAGGAAATAAACTTGACATTTGCAAATCATCACCATGGAAATAAAAATTGAATTGCACAGAACCCAGGTCACATAGATAAAGGTTTGCATACAACTGAAAACAAATGGTTGGTCATGATATGTGTTTTTGCTCTGTTAGGTCAATTAAATTTATCAA
Source organism: Polyodon spathula (assembly GCF_017654505.1). Lineage (NCBI taxonomy): Eukaryota > Metazoa > Chordata > Actinopteri > Acipenseriformes > Polyodontidae > Polyodon > Polyodon spathula. The sequence continues at coordinate 6,344,320 of NC_054537.1, read as the reverse complement.
AATGAAATAAGTGTCTTTTATATAAGGCCTAGTCTGTTAGTTTTCTGTATACCTTACTGCTTTCTAGATTATTGCATTAAGTGATAATAGACTAAAATAGCACGGGTCATTATTGACTCCTGTGAGCAAACAAACAGATGGTTCCATTTGTAAGTGCATTGTGAACCAAACTTTGCCAACTCTTTCCATAGTGCCCTTTCTGATTGTCCTTTCAGTTTTTGGAATTGTATGACATTGATCATTGTAGTTCACCAATGCAATCCCTAGGTGCTGAGGTTCGTCGTTACTGGAGAGGGGTAAATTTGCCTGCTGTGACTTCACTGCTAAATATATTAATGAGAGAAAAGAGAAACTGCTTGACAACATATGGCAGGATTCTGAAGAGGAACTAGCCTTGTTGTTAGAAAACAATGCAACTTCTTGGAACTACATAATAAAAGCTGATGTGTGCGTCAGAGAAAAGAGGAAACATAAGATAGGAGGTAAACCACACAATTACAGTGTAGTTTCTGGCTAGCAAGAGGAAAACACTGTTTATAGTACTGTAAACTTCAAAGGAGTACATAGGAGAGGGACTCTAGTTTTGTATACATCTCTGCTTGGGTGAACATGTTTAAATAACGCATAATCACAGAAAAAACAGAACTGTATAAATCCAAAATGTACTTTTTCTGTTGCTGCACTTCCCAGTGGCTCACAAGTTTTTTAACCCTTATAAAAGTGTATTGTGGTAAAAGCACAGTAAAAGCGTGGTAAAACAAAGGAAGGCATAGCAGATCTCAGATAAGTAGGTTAAAGCATTGTAAAAAAAAACTTAGTAAATATATGATATAAACATGATTAACTGCTGTAAAGTAGTATTTACCTACTGAGCATGAAAGAGTTGTGATGAGGCTGGAGTCCTCCATTACCCTCATATTATCATCTCATTCACGAACTCCCAATCTAAGGAGCACCATTGCTGCCATGGTTATTAAACTGTTGAATGGAAGTCAACGCATAATAAAAGACAGGGAGACCCAGCAGTGAGTAAACTAAGCATAAACAGGCCAAAAGGAAAAGCATCCATAGCAATTAGCAGTAAACCAGAGATGCAGATTGACCCAGGATTCATGGTTGAAGGAATGGAGGCTGAGAACTTCCTGAAATTGTTAGTCATCTTTCCAGCCCAGTGGCTAAAGGAAGTCTGAGATAATGGATAAAGCAGCACTAAACTGTAGAAACAATTGCAGGTTGAACACAAACATATGTTTTCAAATTCACTTATTTTAAAGATCTGTCAATCTATATTGTTATTTAACAGACTCTTTACACAGAGAGGCAGGCAGACACTAATTATTGTTCTACCTGAGGCTAGTAACAGCAGAACAGGTGCTTTAGGGAAATTCTTTACTGGCAGGGTGATGTGAAGACAATCTCCAGTTTTCCATGTAATATTTTAGTTGTGTCTCCAGTTTAATACTGAATGCAAGGCATTGGGGTTAAAAGTTTTCCATTAATGTACTGTATATCTGATCTCTGTAAGGTTGCAGTGTTTATATTATGCACCTTTCACTGTAAGTATTTTAGTATAAAAATAGAATGAATGCAAACTAATACAAATAATAACATTTTGAACCTCCGAAAGTAAATACACAGTAAACAGGTTATGTATGTCTAACTATACACATTGGAGAGAATATGTGTGGCAATTTTGACTCTTCAGGAACTTCTGCTTTGTAGGAAGCGTTTAACTGAAGCTGTGTTGTGCAATCAGACATGCATATCCCTCTCAGTCAGTAGCATTAATCAAACAGAAATAGTTGGTAGCTGGTTTATTACTGTGGTAGTCACAATATACCAGGCTATGGATTAGAATCAAGTTATTATAACTTTTAACATGTGCAGATCTTACTGGCCTCAACAGGTACGGTGTTTTTTTTATAAGCTTATCTTCTTTGGGCAAGAATACACAACCTTTAGTTTACTAATCTGGCATAATACCCGTCCATGTTATCACCCATATGCTGCTTAAAGCCAATAAATATCTGTCACATTTCTGGAAAACAATGGTTTATCAGGTTTTATTTTTATCCAAGTGTGGGAGTCCATCTGTTCATTTCAATGGAAGGCATGATAGCTGGAATCCTGAGATTAATGTAATCTCCTGAAAAGCCATTCATCTTGTATCCTTGAAAATGTGTTAATGCCATCCAAAATTTGCCGAGGCATGTAAACTTTTGTATGTGTAGCCCGGTCTTTCTTTCTTTCTTTCTTTCTTTCTTTCTTTCTTTCTTTCTTTCTTTGGTGGGATTCCTTCTGTATACCCCTCTGGAATTTGGAGAGGGTGGCACTTTTCTTGCTGAATATATGACATGGTTTATGCTTTAAATCTGGCGTGGATAGTCTAAGATGTGGATAATGTTGGTCAACCCAGGCCACATGAGTTTGGAGGGTGGAGCACGCGGAACCCCCTGGGTAAAAGTCCTTACAACATCATTGTTAGTGACTATAAAACTGTTCCAAATGAAATTCACAGTGAATCCTGCAGCCATTTCCCAAACAACAGGATATGCATTAAACAAGACATCCTTCCAATGGATTGCAATGGGAGCATATGCAAATCCCCTTCAATATATTTCAGTCATTATGTTTTTCTTCCAATGCATAGGACGATGACTTCAAGAGTTTTTTGAATTTCTGTATTTGAAAGAAATACATATATAGACTGAACATGATTATGCCAGTGGGACTCAACAGAAAATAATGAACTAATTAACTCCAATAAATATATAAAATTTAACTAAATAAATCATCAAAATTAATTAAAAAGTTGTGCATGCCGATGCATTGGAGAGGCCAAATCAAGGCCGATCCTCAGAGCCAGCATTGCATGATAATATAAACATAAGTTGATATAAACTAATGTTAATTAGAATTAATACAAAATGAAAGATAGAAGTAAAAATGATGTCACAATATATAGAACACCATTACATCATGGAAGAATAAATGATGGATTTGAATATAAACAAAAACAAGCAGTTGTCATGCCGTCAAAAACCTATAAATACCTCCAATGTTTTGATTAAAACACATGCTTCCTTGAGAAAGATAATACAACATATCGAAATGTTGGGCAGCTGGCTCTTTGATAATATATATATATATATATATATATATATATATATATATATATATATATATATATAGGTCCGACTGATAAGGGCCCGTAAATTCATGCCGTTACGGGAAAATCATTCATAGAATCTAAAAAAAAATGCCCAATGGGAATTTGGTCTTTTTAAAATGTTTTTTATTATATATAGATAGACAGATAGATAGATAGATAGATAGATAGATAGATAGATAGATAGATAGATAGATAGATAGATAGATAGATATTTTAAATAAATGTAACACATTTTCACAGAACAACCCTTCATTCTGGTCACTATCAGTCATACACCTGAAAACACGAGACAGCTGAGCTGCTTGTCCCATTACAGCTACGAACTTTGCTTCCTGTGCTTCTCCTATTTATTCTAGCAAAGCCTGAGACACGGAAGAGATTTTTTATTTGTAAAAAGTAATTTGAAATATTACTTCGACGTTCTCAATATACTGTAATTCTCAATAGTGCTCTATAATAAGCAATATAGTGTACAATTCAACTATTCTTCACTTACCATAGCATATTTATATCCCGCCCCTGATCACTAAGGATTGGACAGCTGCAAAAACAGGGGAGATCTTTGACATTCCCATTGGTTAAAATTACTCAAGACCAGCCATGGCAGAGAAAACCTTCAACTGTTTATGATTAATCTGTTAATCAGAGCAGCCCTAATATATAGGGGCATAGACGCAGCATCGTGCAATTATGTAACCCACACAACTTGAATTATTCGTTATGAGCAAAACAACTCAAAGTATTGATAATAAATGGGAAGATTTAGAGGTCTGTTATTGTTCTGTAATCTAAAAACACACTTTAGGATCGCAGCAGCTGATAGCTCCTTGATTTCCTCTCCCTGTGCGAGTACATGCCAAAAGGAATTTTTACACATCCAAGCTACATAGCTTTAGAACTAAACCTAAAATTTTGAAAGAAAAAAATTCCTAGACAGCTGGCAAAATCACTTATGCATAACTACTACGACTACTTTGAAAAGGGCAGTGATTACAGACCAGCGCTACTGTATTTGTGGAGAAAGAATTAATTACAAACCAGGAAACTCACATGTGACTGACAGCTGAAAGCTTCCATGCTTTAGGTTTCAGTACAAACCATATTCTAATAATATAGATACACTTTATACACTGACCACACTGTTTAACCAACTGATTATATAGATAGATAGATAGATAGATAGATAGATAGATAGATAGATAGATAGATAGATAGATAGAGTCTAATGAATATAAAAGGTAAAACTACCAGTGCTGTAAATGTTTTCTATTTGTATCTATTCCTTTAACAGCCATCGAGTGAACCTGAAAACTCTTACTTATCTGGTGATGGGAAAAATTCAAAAACTGGTATAAATCATTTCATTCACCTTTTTATCTCCTTTCATACACAATGCAGGCACCAGCACTTGATTACATATCACTATCAAAACACTGGAACATTTACTACTGCAAGTTATCAATTAAGTGTAGCACGGTAAAGTGTAAGACAATATAAACGTGTATGGATAATTTTATTTTCACTACAAACATTTTAATACCATCACCAAAGGGCTCACATTCTATGCACTGATTTAAAAGGTGTCATTTAACTTTGTCCAGTTTAACTTGTGTGTCTTTCTTGTTATATAGAATCACTCTGCATATCATTTTCTGCTTGTGCTCTTGTCTACCACCTGTATGAGGCTGTATTTTGAAGACATGTTTGGGTCTAAATAACAAGAAGAATACATTAGTTAAGCTGACTACATGTCAGACCCGTACCAAGCAATACTAGTGATGTATTTAATGTGTAAATCTTTTTTCATGATATATGTAAGTACTCAGTTGTATCAGAAAAGAGTTAGGGATAGGGAAAGAGGATAGGGCTAGGGTTTGGGTGCTAGGGTTAGGGTTATATTGTGCACAAAAATTTGCACATTAAGTACATTGTAACTATGCATGCATTTACTAAGTAACTACTATGAAAACACACAGTAATTAGAGACATTTAATGTAAAGAGTTACCCAATTTGTTTAGAAATTTACCTTAGAAGACATTCTTGGTAGAAGATGATATATTTCTATGTAAAAGGTCTAGGTGTTACTACGTGCACACAAGCAGATGGCATTGCATCAGTATTTTTTAGGCAAAAGTGATATTTTTTCAATATATTGGTGATTGTTTTGATATTTCTATTCACATATCACGGGTCACACCCTGCATGAAAACATCAGGGTGTGAGAATTTCAGCTTGGGTCAGTAATCGTTGATATGGAGACAACAGGTACTCTTGCGCTCTTTGATTAGGCATCTTAAAGAGCTTATAAAAAGCTTCATGCATTTCACCATGTGTGGCAATGTGTTCCTTTTCTCTTGCTATTGTAAATGAAAATTAAAGTCATCGTTTAAATTAGACACACTGATTTGCCTATTTGTAGAATTTTCCAAGATGTTCAGTTATAGGGATTTTATTTCACATTTACAACAAATCAAAACAGCCGAAGCAATGGGGTGTATTAATAATACACATGCACACTATTGTGTGTTCATCCCTAAATTAAACAGCTCAATTCTCAGGGTTACTTTCCTCAGATCAAGATCTGCTTAGCAACACAGCATAATTATGAACCATGAGATGCAAACTGATGCTCGGCCATTATGATTCTAGCTAATCTTATTTTAATTAAGAACATTTGATACACATGACAAACGTTGCTGCCTGTATTTAACTGAAATATTATTTCCAGTTTTGTGAGCAGGTAGATAATTTTACTATATCTGCTCTGTGTCTTATAATCAACTGCGTACAGTGTTATATAATGTTGTTCTTGATGAGGCCTATTGTCTGCATTTAACATTGATGTGTGGGGGTTTTTGGTGCTTTGCCTCTATGTATGCAGAAGATGATGTGAATAATAAACTGTAATATAGTGTATTGAAAAAGTGAGTGCTTGTCAACATCTCTAAGTCCTAGTGTCTCCTTCAGGCTGTGATGACCTTGAAATGTCATCAAACTTCACAGAAATATCTAATTTGGTTCTGTTTTTTTATGCAAATGGCTTTACTGTCAGGTTGTGGCAATCTTTCATAAACATCAATGTGCTGTTCATCAAGCTAGGACTTGCGATGAAGGCGCATTCTTGGGGGCACTCTGCCCCCTAACAACGTTATTTTTATGACAGAAAATATGGAGCTGATTTGTCCACAGCCTTGCTGTTTTTTCTCTTTTGCAAAGATGTTGTGTTGCAAAGCCAGTTTGTCCCTGCCGACTATGATGCACCAGTGCCCAAAAGAATGTTTATACCAACACTGGATAATACAGTGAAAGTCAAAGGGAGATAGGAGTCCCCGAGTGGTTCACCTGGTAAAAGTATTGCCACGTGATGTGCCGGGTCATTCATTCAGGGTCTTCCCTTGGGATTCGGAAGGGAGTGTCGCACTAGCTTTGGCGCTCACTCGGGTTAGGGAGCCAAAACTGGCAGGGAGTATTTCTCCTCATCGTGCAACAGTGGACTCTACTGGCCAGGCGCCCAGTGAGCTCAGGTGGACAACTACAGGGCTGGCATTTGTCCTCCACAGGCCGGTAGCTCGCTGACATCCACCCTCGACTTCCTGGTTGTGAAAAGGAAACTGGCTTGGTTGTGGGATCGGAGGGCACTCACCTGGGTACCAGAAATGGTAGGTCCTAGTGTCACATTTAATAAATTAAAAAAAACAAATCTAAAAAAAAAGGTTTGCCACACAACTGGCGAGGGTTAGTCCCACTAAAAGGAATGTCCCGCTTCAGAAACCTACTACACTACGCAAATCATCTCTACACTGTTTGGGATCAAAATCCCCTAAACTGACCACTTTCTAGGCTCCCGAAGTCCCGGCATTCCCACGGTGACTCCTGCCTCTTCAAACAGCCTTTTCACATGGAATCGGCTGGGCAATGCCTTCACGTTCACCGTCTTGGGATGGAAGGGTTTCATGTAGTAGTTCCTGCAGTGCGGACACTCTCCTCCTCAATGTAAACAAACAAGCTTTCGCTCAGCTCCTGTCTGTGTAGCAATGGCTGTGCAGTTGCCATGAGCTGTGGCGCTGATACTTTTTGAGCTCTGCGCAGCCTCCCAAAGCATGCCCCCCAACCAATCCTGACCTCCCGATCAGCTCACCGCTGGGCAAACCTACCTGCTCAATTAGTTGCTTAGCAACACATCTCCTGTTGCACATCCCAGCTGCTTTCATAAAGGCACACATGCACTCAAGAACCAGCAACGGGGTCTCCCTGTCCTATAGGCACTCAAAATTACAAAGTCATAGGGGAGCAGTTTGCCTTGGACAGATCATCTACAGTATGCTGTTCATGATTTCATTTCACATCATTGGACATGTCTATACAGCTTCATAGAGAACCAACAATCCCAATAACAATGCACAACTTCCTCTTTATAATATGATTGTGATTGTTTCTGATCCAATCTAATCTCATGTATTACAAGATACAATTAAGACGTCTCAACTCCAGTGGTGCCCTGAAGGGCTAGTTAAATGTCCCAAGGCAATGCTACTACAAGCCCCTATAATTAATATAATATAATACAAACCTAATGCAATGTTGGATATTGTCTCAGACAATCAGGATGAAGCATTACCACTTATTAGGTTACTGGTGATGAGCACTGCTATAAAAATAAAAAAAGCTTCAAAAGTCATTTTAATTTAATTTTACTAAATATGTTATGGTATTTGCAATCTTTCTGAGTGGTTCTGAATTATTATCATTTGTATCCAAAAGTTTCTCATATCCTATCACAAAAAGAGCCAAAATGTGGGTACTACTACTACAGGGGAGAAAATTGGTTTAAAAAAAAAAAAAAAAAAATGCCAAATGTCAGAGACTTGCTAATTTGTAAGATCAGAAGGTGTCAGTTTTACTCATATTCACCATAAAATGTGATGGCTTCCTTTACAGTCACCTAGCAAATCTAGCTCCAGCACACTTCAGTTATTATATCTGAAAGACCATACGCAATCTGCTTTTGTAGGAGTAATAATTGCTGTTATTGGAAATCGTTCTTATCCATTTATTGTACTCACTACTTGCTCTTAATGGAATGTACTCTTATAATCAAATATGTATAAGTTTAACTGCTTCTATTGTAATCACTATAATAGTGATAATTATTAATTATAATAATAATAATAATAATACATTGACTGCACTTCTTGTAATGCACTAGATGTAATTTTTTAAAACAAACACACATACACAGGAAACTTTACAGTAACCCATCTGAGACAAATTCTTCATGCTCCCAGCGTTTTAATTTTTAATAGCTGATCCAACATATGGGAGGCGCGGTATGATTTAAAACCTATTGTTCAATTACTTTGGACTTGTTTTGGCAGTTCTTCCTCCAATAAATGAGGTAATGGAGTTCAAAACATATTGGCAGAATGCAAGACAAAGCACAACACAAAGTAATGGTAAAACACAATGGCTCTACTTGTCAAATGTGTAAAAAACTGAGCAAATGAGACCCACTGTTGTTGTTTTATCGAGCAATTTGAGCCATAGCTGGCCAAGTCAGTCGCTTGTCTCCCTTCATTTTGTTTAAGCCAGCTCATAATCAAAGGCTTATGTTGCATTCAAGATGTGGTTTTCTGAAATCAAAGCAGTTTGTATATAAGGTTACATTTACCAAGTAGCACTTTTTGGCAATGGGTTGCATTCCTGTAAATGTGTTTGTTTGTTATGCAACTCCCAAACATCCACTTTCTGTGTCTCCTACAGTGCCTATCAAACCAGGGGGGGGAAGGTTCTGGATTTTGTTGTTTAAAATGACCACACACATCCTATATACATTAACTTAAATAAAATCTTACTGCTGACACCTCTTGGCATGTCAAAGTTGTTAGATTGCGCTGTGCATTAGTAAGCGCTGGACACAGTCAGTGAACTATTATTTGCCGTGTTAAGCTTGCTGTTATTAAGGTGGATCCGTGGCTGGTTTGTGCAAGTACCACAGATAAGAAGTGGGTGGGTGGTCCAAGAAGTTTGGAAGCACTATCGTACTTACCTCTGGAAACAGGTTATTGTGTGATTGTTGTATTTAATGGGTGTCTTCTTGTTTTTGGGTTACACAGTAATAATCTGATTGCTCCAGATGGTTCATCTTTTTTCTCTCTGCAAATAGAAGCTATTCACAGATAACCTCAAGACTCTTGACGAGTTTGTACACTGACAAAGAGCTTTCTCAATGTATGCTCACAGACAACTCATACCAGAAATACATGATGAATGAAATGGAGAGGATTAAGCAGGTAGAAGAAATGTTGATAAAGTGGTCAGGCTGAGCACTGAGCTGATATAAAACAACATGCAGTTCCCCTTACTTATAGTGTGAAATCCCCCAAGACTGCTGGTTTTCTTCAACACAATCCACATTCATTTCTAACACAGGGAAGGATTAGTGGTCAAACCTGCGGCATCCTTATCCAAAAAAGTTCAGAAACTGAAAAAATGGTTATAATGTAACATTAAGATTTGGGCATATTTTCATGTAATGCCCATTAAGTGCAATTTATGATTGAGTACCTCTGCCTTACAAGGGAACTGTACACAATTATTCCCTATAATTTATCCTTTAAAATGTCTATTATGTAAATTACATACTTTTTTTATATATATACACACTGTGTGGAAAGCATTATTGCATGGCGGCAGCTGTGAAAAGGAAACTGACTCCCCAACATATATATTATAAACATGCAGATCTTTTTAGCTTAAGCATATACATATAATGCCATAGCATCTACTGTAACCAATACATTATAGTTTGTCTATCTATAATGCCCATCAGGATCAAGGTGTTACAGCATATAACTGATATAAGATCCTGGTGAAATAACTGGTAAACATTTTCCAGTCAGCTTGACCTATCTAAAAGAATACTTGCTAGCGTAATTCCTTCTGTTTATCTCAAGGATTGGCTCATCCAGTCAGGTTTTGAGTAGGGCAATTGTTATCCTATGTAGCTACCTAGTCCAAAGCATTACTGGGATGGAGAGAACACCACAGGATTCAATGCCTTTCATCACTAGTACCCTAACTGCGATCGAAAGACACAGGTTGTTCAGTTTATTATGTAGATGCATACTATGAGGGTTCCTCCTTCGACTCCTATGGATCCTGTGTGTGTGTGTGTTTTTTTTTTTAGTTTATATCCAAGTCTGGATTAGATTTGAACTGTTTTTTTTAAATCTTTTTGTCTGGGCCTCAAAATAAAATTACAAGTGTTTTGCATTTCTGTTGCTTCTCCTGACTGTTTTCTGCACAGCATCGGCCACTTGACTACACTATCTTACAACAACCGAAATTTTTTAAAAAAAGGTCTTCAAATGCAAAACAAAAAAAAAAGTTTTAATAGCAATTATCTCCTTAAATGTCACTGTTGTCAATTATCTAGCCAGTAATGGCCACTGTGTAAGACCTAGGTCAGCATAGGTCCTTCAGTCTTATTATACACTTCCAATTGTATCTGTAAAATGAATCCTTTCAAAGTATTCTTGGGAGCCTTTTTCAATATGATAATGCCCCTTTCTTCAGAGCTTTTAAATGTGTCTTGCTGTTTCGTTGTGTGCCCATACCCATATTTCATAGCATACAAAAATCTTACAAATATTTTTAATAAGCCAGTAAAGCCTACATTTTCAAAATGTTGTGAAGTTTGGTCCAATCTCTCTATCTATCTATCTATACAGGCAAATTTCACTATAACAAACCCTTCTTATAATGAACACCTGTTTTTAACGATGCCAACAGCAAAAAACAATTTTTTCAATGCAAATTAGCCCTATTAGAATGATCACATACAGGATCGACCCGGATACAATGATCTCAGTACTGACTGACACTGAACTTTCTCCAGTGTCAAGTGTGTATTCTCTCAGTGAAAAAAAGACCATAGTTGACTAATTCAAAGATAACGCTAATTCAAATATGACCTATTGTAGTATGAATCATGCATGACGAATGCAATCGTTGCATGCCAGTCATCTTCACACAAACTGCAACCAGGCAACGGGTGTGAGGAGCAATCTACGCTGGATAGTTTTTTCAACAGAAAGGACATGTGATTACTGTATTCAGCATGTAAGTGTACATTCTTTCCCTTTTCATTTCTTTACTGTTTTCTTTTAAACATACCATGTGGGAGGGGGGATTAGTGTTGGTGTAATTTACAGTGCCTATAGAAAGTCTACACCTCCTTTCAAAATTTCACCTTTTGTTGCCTTATAGTCTGGAATTAAAATGTATTAAAATAGTTGTTTTTTAATACTAAAATTGATTTTTTTATCTACACGTCCTATCCCACAACTTCCAAGTGAAAAAAATATGTTAGAAATTTGTAGATAATTAATTAAAAATAAAAACTGAAATAGCTTGGTTGGATAAGTGTCCACCCCCCTTAAAATAGCAATCCTAAATTAGCTCAGGTGTAACCAATCGCCTTCAAAATCACATACCAAGTTAAGTGGCCTCCACATGTGTTAAATTGTAGTGATTCACATGATTTCAGGATAAATTCAGCAGTTCCTGTAGATTCCCTCTGCTGGGTAGTGCACTTCAAAGCAAAGACTCAACCATGAGCACAAAGGCGCTTTCAAAAGAACCCCATGACGAAGTTGTTAAAAAGGCACAGATCAGGGGATGGGTATAAAAAAATATCAAAGGCCTTGAATATCCCTTGGAGCACGGTCAAGATGATTATTAAGAAGCGGAAGGTGTTTGGCACCACCAAGACCCTGCCTAGATCAGGCCATCCCTCCAAACTGGATGATCGAGTAAGAAGGAGACTGATCAGACAGGCTTCCAAGAGGCCAATGGCAACTTTACAAGAGCTACAGGCTTTCATGGCCAAGACTGGTCAACGTGTGCATGTGACAACAATATCCCAAGCACTCCACAAATCTGGACTGTATAGTAGGGTGTCAAGAAGGAAGCCATTACTCAAGAAAGCCCACCTTGAATCCTATTTGAAGTATGCAAAAAAACACTCAAGAGATTCTGTAGCCATGTCTGAAAAAGTTTTGTGGTCTGACAGAACTAAAATGGAACTTTTTGGCCTAAATGCGAAGGGTTATGTTTGGCGCAAACCCAACACAGCGCATCACCCAAAGAACACCATCCCTACTGTGAAGACTGGTGGTGACAACATCATGTAATGAGGATGTTTCTCATCAGCAGGGACCGGGACACTTGTCAGGATAGAAGGGAAAATGAATGGAGCAAAGTACAGAGAAGTCCTTGAGGAAAACCTGCTGCCGTCTGCAAGAAAGCTGAAACTGGGACAGAAGTTTACCTTTCAGCATGACAACGACCCAAAGCACACAACCAAAGCTACACTGGAGTGGCTAAAACCCAGTCAGAGCCCCAACCTAAATCCAATTGAAAATTTGTGGCAAGATTGCTGTCCACCAACGCTCCCCAAGGAACTTGACAGAGCTTGAACAGTTTTGTAATGATGATCAAATATTGCCAAATCTATGTGTGCAAAGTTGGTAGAGACCTATCCCAACAGACTCACAGCTGTAATTGCTGCCAAAGGTGCTTCCACCCAGTATTAACTCAGGGGGTTGGAGACTTATCCAATTATGATCTTTCAATTTTGTATTTTTATATATATATATATATATATATATATATATATATATATATATATATATATATATATATATATATATATATATATATATATATATTCTCAATAAAAACTGTTTTCCCCTTGACAGTGTGGAGTATGGTGTGTAGATAAGTGGAAAAAAAATCCTCATTTAAATGCATGAAACTCTGATGCACTGACACAACAAAATGTGAAAAAAGTTCAAGGGGGTGTAACTTTCTATAAGCACTGTATATGTGGAAACAAGTTTGTTTTGTGTGCTTTCTGGAGTAATGATTGTTTACAGACAGGTGCTCGATTGAGACTTGCTGCCTGTCTGTCTTGTGTGTGTGTCCTCTGTGCGTTACCATCGTTGGTAGCATCACATGACCCTTGTGTTTACTTTCTGTTTTGTGTTTAATAAATCCTGTGCACCTGTGCCGGCGTTTCACCTCCAACTCCTATGTCTCTCTGTCTTGCAACGCGGTTACCCACACACGTGACATGAGCACCTTGCCACAATACCGTTTAAATGATGATCAATGTGAAGGAATCTTCATAAAAGTACTAGATATAGTATTATTAATATGGGTAACACAACATTAAGTGTACTTCCATATATCATGCCAAAATATTTACACATTAAGTACATTGTAACTATGCATAATGACATTGTAATTATGTGTTAGTACACATGTATTTACTAAGTAACTACTATGTAAATACTGGCACACTCTCTACGTTAAATTTACAATAGAATAATACAAACAATAAATCAAAAATACCCAAGTAAAGATGGGAAAGGTTTATAATAATTTCCCCTATATTATTGACCAACAGACATAAAAATATATATATATATATATATATATATATATATATATATATATATATATATATATATATATATATATATATTTTTATCACTTATAATGGAGCAATATCTGAATTATACCCCGTCGTTGAGGTTACAATATGGACATGGGGATGGGTTATTTTAAATTGCATAGGGTACAACTACAGTATACTGAGAAGGTTTCTTTGTGAACTTGATGTAAAATACAAAAGAAGAAATACACACAACACACCATAAACAGAAGCGTCTAGTAACAATGCCATGTATGCTTCATATTGAATTCATACTACCTCTCCACATTGCAAGGAGATTCCACAATGGCCTTGTGCACTCATTGTCTGCCACAGTTTGAATTGTAGGAATCTGTAGACATAAAATACAGCAAATAACGAAACCGTCTGCCAGGAAAACTTCATGTTGCTTTAAGTAATGATTTACAAAGTGTTGCAGGCTTTTTAATTAGTATTATACACAGTTTCAAATTTCAATAACAGTTTATCGCAATGCATGCATTTGGTAAATTGTTGAAAGATTTACACTGGACATGTTTTTAGTCCTTCCTACATCTTAAGCAATGCAAACAACTCAAAGAAAGAGTTCAATAAGTGCTATAGAATGTAACTCTCATGAGGCTTTTTTAGAATCTTTCTTTTTTTTTTAATATAATTTTTTGAAAACAGCAGCAATTTCTGTGTTTACAGCAGCACAACCAATACAAGAAAGGTTTGAGACATCAGTCTAAAGAGCAGTCTGTCTCAATTATGTTTGGATTATTGTTGGTTACTTATCTCTGGAACTTTTAGTTGTATAACAACCACCATTAGGGAATTTGTCAAGCAGCCCCGGGTTCGACCTTTTATCTCACATAACTGTCAGGAAACCATCTTGGGGTTTTTCTCAATACCACAATTTCTTCAGCTGTCTAATTGTATTGAGCTACGGCCCTTCTTTTAAAGGACTAGATAGTGGAGATGGTTTGATCTTTGGCTTGCAATTCATGTGGGTTTATACATTTCCAGAGACTGTGTTTACTTGTCATTCTTGTGCGCCTGGAACTTAAAACACACAGTTTGACTTAAGAGTCTAAAATTATATACTGTAGAGCACAGTGCCATTTTATTCTGTTTTCCTTTAAAACATTGCTTTTTAAAGGACTTTGTTTTATCTTAATAGAAAGAGTATGCTTTTCATAACCTAATATATAAAATCAAGTTTAAGTGCAACACAAAAAATGCATTAGAATTGTAAGTTCAATACTCAAGATCCCTAGAACCAACCAGAATGATATTTCACAAATACACATTCATTCAAGTCCCACCATGGCATTCATCTATGTCGTGCATCAGCATCCAGTTTACCATGTCATTATTCAGACAGAATAACTGCAAGACTCATAGTCAGCTATCGCCTGAATGTCAATAAAGGAAATGTAGAAACTTTTTCATTCTTCCAAAGCCAACCAAAACAATCATAAAAGGCAGATGTGAACTAGTGGTTATTCTTTCAAGGCGAGTGCAAACACACTGATACATTTTTGCTATCTTTCCCAAACTGCGAAACAGTCTGTCTAAATATTATTATTATTATTATTATTATTATTATTATTATTATTATTAAAAGCCATGTTGCCTATATTTGTATTTCATTATTTAGCATTTCAGTTAGTGCCTTTAACAGTGATAATTGAGCTAATATTTAACATATTTTTTTTATTTAAAAGCTGGAAATAACATGGGTGCAAAAGTTATTTCCTTATACATCAAATTTTCTACCTTACAAAAAAAAGTGTATTGTGTACTGCTTAGTACTGTAGCAAATGCAAATGTTTTCAATTCAAAGGGAATGTTTATTTTATTTATATTGTATAACAGCATTTTTTTCTTGACAATGCCCTGCCATTGTTAAAATGGTGCTTGCAAAACACATATAAACTCGACAGCCTTACCAAGACCATATTTTTTATAGCATGGACATGTTATTTGTCTTATTTATTTTACATAATGCATGTTTTATATAAAATCTTTAAGTAGGGTGCATGTACAGCTGACATGCCCCTCAGGGCTTCCGTTTTCTTCAGTTTCTGAACATTTCAAGGCACCTTTAAGGCCCAACTATATATTTTATATATTTATCAGGGCATGCATTTAGCACATAGGGGGCAGATAAAAACAAGATCTAGTTTCACTTTCAATAAACAATGTGTCTCAGCAAGGCCAAAACACACAAATAAATACTGCATATGCACAGTTACTTCCCACACTAAGCCAAGGCTTTGTTCCCAATCTGGTAAATACTATTAATTGTACTTGAATGAATAACGTATTGTGTTCAATTGTGAATTGGCTTTTACAGTATGTTAATCTTAATAATACTGAGAAGGGGTGATTCACAACCAAGCCAACATTACCGCCCCTGTAATTTTAATAATTACACAATTTTATTTAGATTAAGGCCAAGTGCAGGGTATTAAAGGAGAGCAGTCAGTTTGCTCAGGGCTGCTGCTGTGTGGAGAGCCCCATTGATAGTGTGTGCAATCGCAGTAAAAGGTACTGTAACACCTTTTTCTTTGGTCTTGAAAAACTGAATGTTTTTGTTTGATTTGTCAGGTAAACGGCTTAGCCGTCCTGCGTGTGAGTCAAGGAACCTACAAATGTTTAGTAAGAGCTACAAAGGAGCTAGGTGTTTTGTTTTGGGTTTTTTTGTATTATTAAAAGTGTGCGTAACCGCTTGTTCTTTCAAATCAGTGTGTTGAGTTGTGTTTTGGAAGGGAAAATAACCTGAGCGAGCCTGTGTGGCGAGCGTCTCTTTTACACTATATAGTATTTTGTTACCTACAATGGCTTTAAGCATAGCAAAACCCAATCTTTACACTGATATGATGACCAAGAGTTGACTTTCCATTCACTACATAGGTCTTAAAAGTTTTGAAAGGTAAAGAAACGGATTATTGTTATTATTATTATTATTATTATTACAATGCAATTTAATTTTGCTATTGTGTTAAATGAGCAATGCATATGCTGTGTTCTGATAAACTTGGTGTCTGCTTCAGCACAGTGTTTACAATATCAAAAGCATTCACATTTCATGCAATGTTTAACTTGCTTGCAGGCGGCTGCTTTTTGTAAGCTGCCTGGAATGTAAAGGCACAACTGACCAAGTTTTAGACTGAGAGAAAAAAAAAAAGAAAAGAAAATGTCAGTATTGAAACATTTGGTGAATTCTGACATTCCGCGTAGTGAATTAATCAGACTAAAAAAATGCCGCCTTTGTAGAGAACATATGACCTTCGGGACAAAGCAGTGGCTTTGTTGAGAATTCAAGTCAGGAATCCCATAGAGCAGAATGCTGTTTCTATGCCTTTACATATAACAGTAATAGTTCAAGGGGTTTTTAAAGAAAAAAAAGCAAATGAAAAACAGACAGTATTATTTTATGCAAATGGATATGCAAACTAGGCCCTGAGGCTCACCTGTGTCTTCTAATTGGCAGGAGGAAGGTGTGAAGGTAACAGTTTATTTTGTGGCTTCCTGAAAAGGAAACCTGTATTTGGCACTAGACTCTGCCATCTGTATGCAGCAGACTGAAGCAATTTAATTCTTCACGATTATAGTGCTTCTCAAAGCCTGCAGAGCTGAAGGCAAGGAATACATTTTCACTTGGCAGTCTAGCTTCTAGTGAACTGTTGTCCTTCACTCTGAAAGTTATTGCAATAATAATAAGTACCAATATGCGTCTGTTTGTTTTTGTCTGAAGCTGGTTGGAAATTACATTTCCATGCAAATACTAGTAAAGAAATAATGAACGGCAGGGAAAGCCATCTATCACCTCTTGAATGCCTAAAGAAGAAAAGAGCTGCTCTGAATTCAGCCTATCTTATTGTGAAGAACATTTCCTTTATGTGATCTGCAAAGTTATTGCGAGGCAAGGGAAATATACACAAAGCTGTTGGTTACCCCCCACCCCTGTCTCTTATATAGGAATGGATACCATACTACAGGTTATTTCATGAGATAGAATACATGACATTTTATATGAAAAATTTATTACTTTTTTGTTGTGTGCTGCAAAATATCATTGTGGCTTATCTTGGATGGCAATGTAAGAAAAATATTTATTTATATTATGATAGCTGCTTTGTAAGTCATAATCACTAGATAGAAGGTGGTGGTGGGTATATTTATTATCAATCAATCAATCAATCAATCAAATTATTAAAAAGCACTTCACAATAAAATTATAAAAAAGGGTAACACTTTACATTGAGTCTCTAATTACCTTGTATTTCCATAGTACTTATCTAGTAAATACACATGTACTTACACATAATTACAATGCTATTATGCATAATTACAATGTACTTAATATGTACTTTTTTTCACAATATAATCCTAACACTACCCATAACTCTAAACCAAACCCAACCATTGTCTGATACAATTGTGCAAAAAGATTATGGTTATTCTTATTTCTTAGCAGAGGCCCTTATTCAGGGCATACAATTGTTACAAAATATCACAATGCAAAGGATCACATTACACAATATCTCATTACACAACATCATATTACAAAATATCACATTAAGCAGTTTTAAGTAGAGCTGGGTGTTGTTAGCATAGAAATGAAACATGAGCTCTACTTAAAACTACTTTACAAATGAAGTACTTTGAGCTATGCATAATAACATTGTAATTGCGTCAGTACACAATTCAGTAACTCCCATGTAAATACACAGTAATTACTGGAGACACAATGTAAATATTACCAAATAAAAGGTCATTAAAGAAAGACTTGCAAATTATTGATAACAATGGATAACAATGTCATAAATAACAAAATAATATGTTGTGACTGTACGTTTGTTTCTTTACACTGGCTCTGTCTTTTTTATTTACAGCCAGTCTCTGTACATGTACTTGAAAATGTCACTCATTAAAAGGCACCTGTTGTTATATGCAATAAGATTAGAAATATTTTTGTTCTGGGAGGTGAGGGTACAACATACTACTTACTGTCTTCTGTATAACAAGCCAAACTGACTACACATGGAAGCATGCAAAAAAAACAACAAAGTCTGTGTCATATCTGCAAGACAGATGGAATAGCGACAGTTCGTGTTAGACAGAAGCACTTAGAAAAAATGTGTTCAGTCTGATTGAAAATGTTTCAGCTCCGTGTCTCCATCTGGAACACATTTCCACTGGACACAGGGTGTGTGTTCTCCAGTTCTAGATCTAAACAGATGCGTATCGGATATTCTCCTTAGGAATGAGCATGTAGAAGCTGATTGAGCCCCGGTGTACCTTGCAAGTTGTTTCTGCTATTTGCTTGACTGCATATTGAATGTAACATGCTGTAAAGTCTCTGCTGTACATACTGTAGACTTCACTATTAACACAATGTTGCCACGCAACATTTACATTGGGTAAATATAAATAAAATATGTGTCGTTTGCAGCTCTTGTTGGCACCTCTACCAGCAGTGGCAGCTCCCAGAAGCCAACAAGACCAAGGTTACATGAGGCAGGTTTAATCTGTCACTTACAGGTACTGTATGACCAGTGTTCAGTGGCTCTACATAAGAACGCAAGAAAAGTCTGGGAACAAGAACAAGCCATTCAGCCCATCCAGGCTCATCCCTTGTTAGCACGTTTTTCACCCCTGCTGTGGGGAACTAATTTAAAACCACAGAATCTAGTCTTGTTTTTAATGTTCCCAGTGTTTTAGATCCTACTATTCTTGTGGTAGGCTATTCTGTGCATTTATAACTCTGTGTAAAGACATGCTTTCCACCACCTGTTCGAACTGGCTTTTACTCAGCTTCCAAGGATGCTCCCTGGTTCTCTTTGTGCTAATCTTGAAGTGCTTGGATTAGCCACACAATTTGGTACTTTACAAGCTAGCCGTGCCCTTACGGGTTTTCTTCCAAAATTGGTTACAAAAATGTTGGTTACCCATTGTTTTTTTTTTTATCATAATGTAGCATGTAAGTTACATTTAAATGGTTAAGCAAGGGGTAGATATTAAAATAATTAGTAACTTGAAATAACATTTATTGATAACAACTATACATATAAGTACTATGTTTTAAAAAAAAAAAAACAATAGGTGTTGCTAAATATGTTTTTTATTTATAAACTAGCAGGAGTTTTTGAATGTAGTGAAATGGAATCAGCATGATTCAGTATGAGATAGTGTTTCCTGGAGGGAATGTTTTAGTAGTAACGCAGTCACTACTAAAGCGCGTGGCTTGTTGTCTCTGCTCACGTTTATGCAACGACCGAACAGTCAGTAAGTTAATGTTGAATATTTGTATTGTTCAAAGTCAGCTTGTTCAAGACAATATCTGGAATGGTCTACACTGTTTAAACCCACATGAAGTGTCTGGAAAGTCTTACATACCACCTCTCTATGAATATATGATTTTCATGTCTGCCATTGTAATCATTCTAATAATAAGAGCTGGACTAATATAAATGATATCACATGATTAAAAAAATAAACAGCATTTTAGGAAGAGGCCCTAAACCTCAAGTCCCCTTGTGTGCTTATTAAGTTGTATTTGTTCAAAGCAGCATGCCCTCATGTGCATGGTATATTCAGCAATCAGTTGTTAAGAGGCCTTTTGTAAGCAGAAAGTTGTGTGGGTTAGGTCACTAACTATATCTCCACTGCAGTCTTCATTGCAGATCTTGAGAACATATGGTACAGCTTTGTTGTTTTTTGTAAATTGTTGTGACTTTTTAGCGGGGTAAGGGGATTTACTCATCCTTTTTAGCCGTACCATATTTTGTCTGTACAATTCAAAGTGTAGGGAATGAGCGTGATGTGTCTGTGCTACATCATATTCGCATGACAATGGAGAGAGAATTTAGAGTTACTAAACTTCACCACCAAGCCACTGAGTCACGTACCTCTCTAGAACAATTTAAAAACCTTCCAGACTTGTCACATAAAGTCTCGGCTACCGTGATGGTCCTACTCCCCGTTGTGGTTTGGCAGGCACTGTATGCAGCATATTGTATATTGACAGAATTTAGCAGTACATAGGTTGTAATTTGAAAAGTAGCTCAAGGCTCATGCATTTGCACTTGCTACATGCTCTGCACACAGCTGTTAGTAACTGCCCTCCTAGAGCTATCATTGAACGACGCATCACGCAGCAGCATGAAAAGTCTAGACCTGGAATCCACTTCCCTTAAAAAAATTGCAGGCCTAAAAAAAAATAACATGAAAAGAGTGTGCCAAGCTGAAATGCTTCATCAGGATGTATTTAACAATTTGAATTCACACAGGGACTCTATCCAAGATGTACAAGGTGCAGTCTGCCTTAGAAACTAAATGCTGAAGGCAAAACTGCTGCCACCCATGCCTACACCGCTGTGAACACATATTTTACTTATATATTTATAATATATATAATATTTAATAATACTTATAATATTTATTTTGCGTAACTACTGTACCCGTATCCGACACTGTGGGCAAATAACCGCAAGGCTCAGTGCAGATGTGTAAATACACACCTTCGAATCTGATCTTTTAGTATTCATACCCCAAATTGTTACAGGTATTGCAACCAGATACATAGACAAATATGAAAAACCTGGAACATTCCAGATTCAGCATAGTTTAGCCAACATGTTTACAGTATGTTCACTAGTTTTCTAACATCTATACATTGGCTATCATACAATATATAGCTAGTACTTAAGACCTAGGGATTAGTTTACTAATTTTTGCCCTTTTTTTATTAAGATTAAAAAAAGCTTCAATCATGTTTTACATTTCATACTAATATGTTACTCATTGGGGTGTCTTTTTACTACTCCTGTACATTTCCTGTGCTCTTTATCAGAAGACTGTCAAATATGTTTACAGATATGTTAAAATACATTTCCTAAAAAAGGTTTAAGAGGGCTACTACACCTCGAGGGATACTCAAGGCATATGTAGCTTCACTATTCCCTTACAATATAGAATTTTAATCAGTACAACATGGTGGGGAAAGCAGAGTTTTTTGGCTAGTAACAGTAGTGACTTTGGTATTGGTTGAAAGGGAAGGTGCCCAGGGCCCAAAGCCCAACAGTAACTGTAAAACGTATTCAATAATAATTGTAATATGTACATTAATTAAACAGGCTTGAATGAAAGCTTAGTATCTACATATCTGTACTTTAGTAAAATGTGTAGTTAAACTAGTAACTATGGGTTTAGAACCCTTTATTCGCTTCAGCACAGTTTATTTTCATTTCTTTTTTTTAACATTGAAAACGTCTATCTTTTAGTATTCCAGAAGCTGGCGCAATGTGTGTAAGTGCAGTTCTAACTGTAAACAGAAAACCAAAATCCTTGGGAACAGTAATAGACATGGACCGACATGGTGTAAAAAACATTACAAACCCACAAGAAAACAGTTTAATCTGGGATGTAGATGTACCCACATAGCTAAACACAGGTGCAGAAAGTTAAACAAAAACATCTCAAAGCTTTGAACTTCACGTGTTTTCTTGAATTACTGAGTTTGATTAAACACTGTGAGAAGTGAAACCCTCTCAAAAGCATTTGCTTCTCTCTAAATAGCGGCAGGTATATTATGGTGTCAAATGACCATACTACTGTTTTTTTTCTTTGCTTGTTAGACAGTAATGTGACCTCCCCCAGGTACTGTTTTAGTGTTTCAGCACTGCATGCATACTGTAATGACACGGTTAGGAATGGAACTAGCACTGGAGGTTGCATGGTAGCGTTAATACTTAAGGACACAAGTTTGGATTGACTTTCCCATTGAACATTCTTAAATGTAGATATGGCATGTTCCACATGGAAAGTTTCTCTATAATTTGGTGTCTTATTGATTGCTTTTATATTGGTTTAAAACCAATTTACTCTGTCCCAGACATATATAAAAAATTACATTATATATATTTTTATTGTTTTGTAAAATGTATTCTATGCATCCTGTACATTTACAAAACAGGTCAGCTGGATATTTCAAACAGAGGACCATGAAATTAAATGTACAAGCTGGGACCAAACACTGATTTGGATCCAGTCAATCATATGAAGCAGCCTGGCCACCCAGCCCTAAGCAATGAAGCGATCTAGTTCTTTTTACACAAAAAAAAAAGAGATGAAAACAGCAGAAAAGGAGACACAAAGGGCAGATAATGGATAAACTGCCAGTGGCTGTTCATTTTTATATCTTTACGAGACAGACTTGGGCTTGAAACATGATTGCCCACTGGCTGGCCCTGCCAGATGTGAAAACATTTTCCAAATATGATGCTAGTAGGGATATACCAGCTATTGTGTGCCACGCATAATTACAGAGATTAGATCTTGGACTGACTTTCTAATGAGAAGCTACAAGGTGGCTGTCCAAATGTGAAGCCTCCAGAGGACAAAACGTGGCCTGGGGGGTTAAACATTTCCAGCTTTGGCCAGGTAGAAGAATGGAGATATGCCACATGCCTTGGTTAGGTTTGAAAAGACAGCAGTGTCATTTTAGGGTGTGCCTTGGTTGGTTAATTCACTAACAACAAGAGTTTGTGACCCCATGCAGCTCTCATTAATAGAAGTGCTAGAAGTCAATTTGTCAGCATGTCAGAATTGGAAATCAGTACTTCTGCTAAAACAAAGACTGCAGCAAGCAAGTCAACATTTCACAAACACGAGTTCAGTTGATTTGTGCAGGGGTCTTGGAATATCGTACGGATGCCAGAGCCACCCACTCTTACTAATGAAAGCAGGAGCAGGCTTTTCCTCTAGGAATACTTCAATACAAAAACAATGCAGAATAGAGAATGGAAAGTGATGGATATTAGTTCACAAGGCTCCTCTACGGTTGGCTTGGACACCGGTTCTCAAAGGTTATAAATGCACACCTTTGTGAGAAAGCTTTGGTTTATAGTTTAATGTTATTGAAGAAAAAAAGAAAACACAAAGGTAGAACAGATGGAAAAACAATCAGCTTGATTGCCTTTCAGAGAACGTGTCTCTACACAGTTTAAACGGCACTAGTACAATTGTGTCTCAGAGCACAGACACACAGTGAATGAAACCTGAGAACACTATGCCCTTGTAGAAAAGAAAGCGCTTCATATGGGTGTTCTGTGGTCGTGGTTTATTGAAATAATAAAGAAAACATTTAGTTAAAATATTTACAGAAAACAGGCATTGATGAAGGTGGCTTATTTGAAAACTACATTTCAACATACAGTATTTACGGAGTGCTTTACAGGGTACTTCACAAATGGCTGAATTTAAAATTGATTGATCTGACTGCCATTAACGCAGATTATGCCATGCCTTACATAAATGGTGCTAAAGGATTAAAGTATATTTAGATCAAGATTCTAAAAGAAAGGTAACATGAATCAATAAATTACAGGTGGTTTCAATAGGAAATGCTTTTATTGAAATGGTTGTGTCAGAACTGCATACCATAATTACTGTACTCTCTCATAGCACTTTTATATATGGGTTAACTTCACCCCAGGGCAAACTCTCTTCTTCTTTAATTAATATCAGTTGGTAAAAACATCTCAGAGGTATTGCTTTCAAAAGCTGAACACCCTTCAACATACAATGAAATCTGGCCCAGAGCATGACATTTTCCTACACTGTACGTAGCCCTTGTAGAAGTTTTTTTTTTTTTTAATAATTTATAGTAACATGTAGAAATCAGTTGATGACTATATAAGTAAAGCATTGTATAATATTATAACATAGTTCCCTTTTTTATGCTCAGTAAATTGAAAAGGAAAAGGCTTCATGAACTTATTGGCTTTCTTTTTGAAGAACAGGATACGTTTCACTTTTCAGAGCTGTTAGCAAGCTGGCTGAGGTTAAATTATCTGGATTTCACTGTGAAGTTTTGAATTGCCAGAAAGCACATTTCTGAAGGCCTTCTATCTGGTAGTACTGCATCCGTGGGCTGGATAATTATACAGAAAAATAAAGGAATGCAAAACCTTTGCCAGCTTAATGGATGTCTCTGTTCGAAGGTTGCCCGAGCCTGCCCCCTCTCCGACAACCTTATTGTGGTGCAGTTAAAACAGGTCAGCCCAGGACCTGGTTGCAGTCAGACTGAAGAACAGATGGAAAGGAAATGTTATCAAGCTCTACCTTATTGTGGTGGTCCTGTTCTTTAATTTCGTCTGCTTTTTTGTTCCCTCTTCCTAAAAAAAAAAAAAAAAAAAACCCTGCACAATCTCTAAGCCCCAGGAACCCCAGAGCCTCAAAGTTTTGCAGAGATACAGTGGAATGAAGGTGAGCTATCTGCTAACCCGCAACCGCAGGAATTGAGTGATAATCATTTCAAACCGCCTGAGAAAAATATTTTAATAACGTTGTAAAGGTAACATTTCCTTGCCTTATCACGGCTGGCAGATGCAAAAAAAAAAAAAAAGAAAGAAAAAAGCTGATAAATATTCCCCCACAGGAGGATGAAGATGGAATTAAGAAGTTGTGCCTTTAGGAAAGTTGTGAGATTAAATGTGCAGCCTCAGGGAAGGTGTGTGGAGCAGGTACAGCGATGAGGAAGCTCTGCTGCTGCTGCTTGTGCTGCTTGTGTTTAATTCAGCCCTGACCTTGAACTCCAGGATTCAGAATGTAAAGCCTTTCCCTTTGAAATAACAATTTCCCTTCAGAATCCTTAATTATAATGTCAGTTACTTGCAAGAAAACAGGCCCACACAGCCGCAGAAACAAGCATGTTGCTCCCTTAATCAGCTGTACATTGTCAGAGCTTATTCTAATGGCCTGGGGGCTAGGTGGCAGATTCTCAATAGAAGTCACCAATGAATATGGGCTGCCACTGGGAGTAAGATAGAGTTTGAAACCTACAGTACCCTGGTCAGAGTAAGATGCATTGCATTTGAGCAGGACGTGCTGCTAGGCCCCCCCCCCCCCGGAGTGAAGAGATTAGTCGAGGTGTGTATAATAGGTACAGCCTGCCACATTAACATTCCCAGGATCAATGACAATGTTACACCCTCTTTTATAACACATAGACATAACAAATACAGGAGCTCCCCCAGATGATCCTTGCGAGGTCCCTTTATAGCGTCACCTTTACGCTCTGTAATTATAACAGCCTAGTATTCAACAGCAGTTTATGGATCCTGAAAGGTATAGAATGGTGTTTTTTGGAGGGCGCATTTGGCAGCAGCTGTTTCTCCTGAAGTATGGTGGCCTTTGTTGTCCCAGCATCTGCTAATCAGGAAAGAGTTAATATATGGGTGGCGAGAGTAATCAATTATTAAAACCGAATCCACTACAGTTGTTTCTTTTTTGTTTTTTTTGGGGTTTTTTAGTGGTCCCTTCCTGTTATTTCTCCATGGAAAATACTTAACTCAACAGCAGGAATAATCCAGGAATCCCAGCCTCTTTCCGTAGTCACATCAGTGTGGTTGGATTGTAATTGATTCCATCAACACCTTGGAGGTCACATTTCAAAGTTTACCCCAACATTTGCCTGTTGTTCTTTTCCAAAGCTGGGAATTCAGAGAAAAAAAAATGTCATGGCCATTCACAAAGAGAACCTTGCTGTACAGAAAAGAATAGCAACAGAGGTTTTAAAACACCCTTACAAATCCCTAAAAGGACTAATGAGGGTTGTGGAGGGCCATTCCACTCCAGGTTTAACAGGTAAAATGAGATAATGAACGACTTCAGGGTCTGGGTGTAGATTTAACTGGCTCAATAAGAATGTAAAACAGGGTTGGAACAAACAACAGAAGTAAGAGACACTGTCAACAAAAGCACAAGTACATTTTCCATGAGATCAGATGATAGTCACTAGAACACTATCCACCAGAATTCATATGCCAGCCACAAGTTCAAAATGATTTTCAGTCACTATTAGTCATTGCCAGTCCGTCACCATAGAGGCATCCCATTGGCCCGTGCCAATTCCTTTGACCACCCACTTCTCTCTTAACTTTATATTATGATATTATTTAAATTTTCTTATTTTGTGTGAATTTACTTACGCTTTGCAGGATGATAATCATTGTGTTTTTTTGTGAAATGCCTTCTGATTAATTTCTTATGACATATGAATTGCATGCATTATTATGTTTATGGTGGGGTAGATGTTCTGGTCTGGGAGATCTGAAGAATATGAAACAGGAGATGGTGGTCTTGACTCCCAGCTCAGACACTGGCGGCACCCCCCAGGGCAAGCCACTTCCTCTCATTGAGCCTCGATCCAACCATAAAACTGGAAAAGAGAGACACCACTATCACATGGAGTTACGTCATACCATCTTCCAAACACTGTTTATATATAAAAAAAAAAAAAATTGGTTTTGGGCACGTCCTAGTGTGAAACCTCCATAGTCAACACAGAATAAAGTCTCTTAAAGAATCTATTAGCATTTGTTTTGTGTGTGTGACTGTGAGCCTTTCTGTATAAGTACTGTAACATACTTTACATATAGATAAAACGTTACTTAAGTGAAATGTATATTTGGTTTAAAACATTTGTGCACTTGGCTTAGTTTCTGATAGTTGATCTCGTTAGAGTGGTATGGATGTTATGATAAAAGTCTGAATTTGGTCAATCATAAGTTTTACTGGTAAATGTCAACATTTACCAAATAAGATGGTAAAATGACGATGAATAAATAAATAGCTTTTCGGTCATTTACCAGTTAATCTTAAGATTTACCAAGGCTTATTGGTAAATGTCAGAAATGATGAAGAAATAGATTGCTTGTTAGACATTTGCAGGTTAATCATATGATTTACTGAAGCAGAAATGCAGGTATATCATTGAAGAATGTATTTATTCCTGAATATAAATCATTAATCTCAAAGAATATATTTATTGAGAAAAAATATTGAAGCCGAGCAATATATTTATTTCCGCATTTCCATTGAGAAAATAATCATGAATGAGCTTACAGTAATGCACAATTATGTAGAACAACCAACATTCTGGTAAATTTGTATGTAAAACAATTCACAATGGTGTTGAAGGGTATTGTACTCCAAATATGCATAGTTTGATGAAAAATAACATTATGTTAAATGCAAATTAAATCATTTAAGACCTTAGTTTTTACAACAAAACACACTTTAGTTATGATGACACAAAACACCACAATAAATTTATTTACTTGCAGCATGGTAGACTTGTGGCACTTGGAGTTATATAGGACTCCTGAAGCCTTATAATGCATGAAAGCGAGACATTCGCTCATTAGCTAAAGGCACTTGGTTACTCTTGAGATTTGCAAGTAAATATCTGAAGTGTTATTATGTTTATATCGGACATTGACAGTTTTGTTGACATTTACCAGTAAATCTTAAGATTTCCCAATATTCTAACTTTAACCTTAACATAGAAATAGGCAATCAACCAGACAGAAACCCTAGCATTCCAATGGTCAGCACGTTTTCATTTTGGTCAACTAGACCTAACCAACTAGATTGCATTTGCTATTTATTTATTTGTCTGGCTTTTTTTTGGGGGGGTGGGGGGGTTACTTGCCAGAGAATATGTATATTATTGTGTATTTAAGGATGTCCTGAGCTGGAACCACAGGGTTCCATAAGGGCTAACACTACAGACAGTAAGTAACAAACTAAGCAGTTTAGATGTGTAACACGTTGTTTCTGTCTGGTCATGTCATTTTGCATCTTTGCTTTGTAATTGAAGCCTGCTGTTTTGCCAACAGGGAGCCCTGTGAACAAGATGAATGCATCTCAGTGGACATCTTCTGTATAAACATTTTAATAAACAAATAACTTAATACATGAAAATAAAAACAGCTGCATTTAGTTAGTACAATTCTGTTGTCAAGGGGGGAAGCTGACAATTACTTTGTCCCTTATGAAAAAGTGCTAGTCTACATTATATTATACTACTGCCACAAATCCCTTATAACTCCAATGTTGTGTATTGGGAGAATTTCGTTGTTATCTGGTTCAAATTTAATAAAGGTTACCTTTTCCTAATACCTACTGGGTGACACTTTACATTAAGTTTCTCTAATTACCGTGTATTTACATAGTACTTACACATAATTACAATGTTATTATGTATAGTTACAATGTACTTAATGTGTGAATCTGTGTTACCAAATACTGCAACTTATACTAATGCAGCGGCTTTAGTGTGTGGGATCTGTTATTATTATTATTGTTCCTTAAATTTGTTATATGATCAATATTGGCTAAAACACATTATCCAGCCCCCTTTTTGATGTAAAAAGTAAAGGACCAAAAGTCCTTCAACATAAAAATTGGATTTTAAATCTTTTGTTAGCCCTCCTTAAATGAAATAGTACACTTATCGGCTGGAATTTATTTCTGCTAAGGATAAATAGAAAATATTCCTGTTGCAAACACATATACAAAACATGTACCAATGTGACAGAGTAGAATGATACTTGCTGGTAAATCTCCCTAAGTAACGGGAACAGAGTACCCTGACAGTTCATTCCTAGGGTTAAATAGGAAGTCGTCATATAGAAAGGGGGGCGGAGCTTCGGTGCACTAAGTTATCGAGCCAGAAGGGAAACGATGTGGCAGCCGTGGATTGGAGTTGCGGCTACAATCGTTTACCAAGGGGTCATGAGTGACGGTACAAAAAGGGAACGAAACAACGTACTCTTGTTCCTTTGTTTTGGTTAAGAAACAAACCGGAAAGACCTGACTTGTGTATTTGTGCCATGAGTGTTTGTTTGTCACTAATTTACTGTTTGTTATTATTAGTAGATGGATTCACTTGTGCCTGCACCACAAGCACTATAACACTCACCCAGGACTGGTGACCATGTTTTGTAATGTGTGTGTGAAAATTGACTGTGCTTATTATTTGGGACTGTGGCAGAGCAAAGCTCTGCCCTTTAAATTGGCAGGGATGGGGTTAACTTCCCCTACCTGCCTGGGTTTATTATGTTCAGGTGGCTGGGGTTGATTAGTTGATTAGGTTGATTAACGATCAATCAGCGCCCAGCCACCTGATATAAAAGGAGGCCTCTGCTTCTCATTTGGGAAGAGGGAGCTGAGGAAGCAGGTTGGTTTTTTTTTGGTTGTTTGGAAAACTTGAATCCAGTGAAGGCATTGCCCAGCCTGGAAACTGTTATTTTTGTAAATTTTGCTTTTTGTCTTTCTTTGTGTTTAAATTGTTTTGTTTTGGCCCTTGTGCCCTTTCATTTTGTGTTTATTTATAATAAAATAGTTATTTTTTTGAACTGCAGTCTGTCTCTGGGCCTCTATCCACTCGCCAGCCTGCCACATTTGGTGTCAGAAGTGGGATAGCGCCACCTAGAGGCTCAGAGCAGTATTTATTTTTTTTTTGAGAAAAAAAAAATGGGAAAGAAGAGCAGACAGCGGCAAAGGCAGGAAAAGCAGCAGCAGCTGAAGAAATGTAAGCTGCTGCAGCCACCGCTGGAGGACCCGGCCAGCCTCTTCCCCTGGTGTTCCTGGTGTGGGAAGGAGGACCATCGTTGGCGGTCCTGCCCAGACGTGCCACCGGCAAACTGGTGTGGCCGGTGTGAGGAGGACGGCCACAACTGGGCAGGATGCCCCTACAACCAGGCCCAGGAAGAGGTGCCGTGTTCACCCCGGGCATCAGGGGCCACCCCACTACCTCCAGCACCACCACCTTCACCACCGTCCCAGGAGATCTGGGACTGGTTGATGCACCCTGAGGCAGACCTCGTCCACGATCTCCCCATAGTTATCAACACGCTGTGGCGTCGAGATGGGGAGAGGTGGGAACAGTGGGAGGAACAACACCACCCGGCCTCCTTCCCAGAGGTTGCCCTCATGGTGGTTAATTACCTGGCGGTAGACATGGGAGATCCACCGGTCACTCCAATAAAGAGAGGTGAGCCGCCTTCCCGAGAGCCAGAGAGGGGTGAGCCGCCTTCCCGGGAGCCAGAGAGGGGTGAGCCGCCTTCCCGAGAGCCAGAGAGGGGTGAGGAGCTGCCGTCGTCCCCAGAGCCAGAGAGGGGTGAGGAGCTGCCGTCGTCCCCAGAGCCAGAGAGGGGTGAGGAGCTGCCGTCGTCCCCAGAGCCAGAGAGGGGTGAGGAGCTGCCGTCGTCCCCAGAGCCAGAGA
Source organism: Polyodon spathula (assembly GCF_017654505.1). Taxonomy (NCBI): domain Eukaryota; kingdom Metazoa; phylum Chordata; class Actinopteri; order Acipenseriformes; family Polyodontidae; genus Polyodon; species Polyodon spathula. The sequence continues at coordinate 6,313,581 of NC_054537.1, read as the reverse complement.
GGGGTGAGGAGCCTCCGTCGCTCCCAGAGCCAGAGAGGGAGGAGGATCTGCTGTCGCTCCCAGAGCCAGAGAAGGGTGAGGAGCTGCCGTCATCCCCAGAGCCAGAGAGGGGTGAGGAGCTGCCGTCGCTCCCAGAGCCAGAGAGGGGTGAGGAGCTGCCGTCGCTCCCAGAGCCAGAGAGGGGTGAGGAGCTGCCGTCGTCCCCAGAGCCAGAGAGGGGTGAGGAGCTGCCGTCGCTCCCAGAGCCAGAGAGGGGAGGAGGAGCCTCCGTCGCTCCCAGAGCCAGAGAGGGAGGAGGATCTGCCGTCGTCCCCAGAGCCAGAGAGGGGTGAGGAGCTGCCGTCGTCCCCAGAGCCAGAGAGGGGTGAGGAGCTGCCGTCGTCCCCAGAGCCAGAGAGGGGTGAGGAGCTGCCGTCGCTCCCAGAGCCAGAGAGGGGTGAGGAGCTGCCGTCGCTCCCAGAGCCAGAGAGGGGTGAGGAGCTGCCGTCGCTCCCAGAGCCAGAGAGGGAGGAGGATCTGCCGTCGCTCCCAGAGCCAGAGAGGGAGGAGGATCTGCCGTCGCTCCCAGAGCCAGAGAGGGAGGAGGAGCCTCCGTCGCTCCCAGAGCCAGAGAGGGAGGAGGAGCCTGCCGTCGCTCCCAGAGCCAGAGAGGGAGGAGGATCTGCCGTCGCTCCCAGAGCCAGAGAGGGAGGAGGATCTGCTGTCGCTCCCAGAGCCAGAGAGGGAGGAGGAGCCTCCGTCACTCCCAGAGCCAGAGAGGGAGGAGGAGCTGCTGTCGCTCCCAGAGCCAGAGAGGGAGGAGGATCTGCTGTCGCTCCCAGAGCCAGAGAGGGAGGAGGAGCTGCTGTCGCTCCCAGAGCCAGAGAGGGAGGAGGAGCCTGCCGTCGCTCCCAGAGCCAGAGAGGGGTGAGGAGCCTCCGTCGCTCCCAGAGCCAGAGAGGGAGGAGGATCTGCCGTCGTCCCCAGAGCCAGAGAGGGGTGAGGAGCTGCCGTCATCCCCAGAGCCAGAGAGGGGTGAGGAGCTGCCGTCGTCCCAGAGCCAGAGAGGGGTGAGGAGCTGCCGTCGCTCCCAGAGCCAGAGAGGGGTGAGGAGCTGCCGTCGCTCCCAGAGCCAGAGAGGGAGGAGGATCTGCCGTCGTCCCCAGAGCCAGAGAGGGGTGAGGAGCCGCCGCCGCTCTCAGAGCCCGAGAGGGAGGAGCCACCGTCGCCGCTCTCAGAATCCGAGAGGGAGGAGCCACCGTCGCCGCTCTCAGATCCCGAGAGGGAGGAGCCGCCACCGCTCTCAGAGCCCGAGAGGGAGGGTCCGCCTCCGCCACGAGAGGGAGCCGGGCCGCCGCCTCCGCCACGAGAGGGAGCCGGGCCGCCGCCTCCGCCACGAGAGGGAGCCGGGCCGCCGCCTCCGCCACGAGAGGGAGCCGGGCCGCCGCCGCCTCCGCCACGAGAGGGAGCCGGGCCGCCGCCTCCGCCACCAGAGGGAGCCGGGCCGCCGCCTCCGCCACCAGAGGGAGCCGGGCCGCCGCCTCCGCCACCAGAGGGAGCCGGGCCGCCGTCGCCGCCTCCGCCACCAGAGGGAGCCGGGCCGCCGTCGCCGCCTCCGCCACCAGAGGGAGCCGGGCCGCCGTCGCCGCCTCCGCCACCAGAGGGAGCCGGGCCGCCGTCGCCGCCTCCGCCACCAGAGGGAGCCGGGCCGCCGTCGCCGCCTCCGCCACCAGAGGGAGCCGGGCCGCCGTCGCCGCCTCCGCCACCAGAGGGAGCCGGGCCGCCGTCGCCGCCTCCGCCACCAGAGGGAGCCGGGCCGCCGTCGCCGCCTCCGCCACCAGAGGGAGCCGGGCCGCCGTCGCCGCCTCCGCCACCAGAGGGAGCCGGGCCGCCGTCGCCGTGCTACCTTGGAGATTCGGGGCCCCCTCAACCAAAGAAGGCTTGGGGGCTCCGACATCAACCCCGCCCACCACCACCCACCATAACAGCCCACCCAAGGGACATAATTGGACTCTTGGGGGGAGGGGGGTGGGGGGAAGGGGGGAGTTGGCCGATTGCGGCCAGTGTACGTTGTACATGGGGGGAGGTGTGTGGCAGAGCAAAGCTCTGCCCTTTAAATTGGCAGGGATGGGGTTAACTTCCCCTACCTGCCTGGGTTTATTATGTTCAGGTGGCTGGGGTTGATTAGTTGATTAGGTTGATTAACGATCAATCAGCGCCCAGCCACCTGATATAAAAGGAGGCCTCTGCTTCTCATTTGGGGAGAGGGAGCTGAGGAAGCAGGTTGGTTTTTTTTTTAATCCAGTGAAGGCATTGCCCAGCCTGGAAACTGTTATTTTTGTAAATTTTGCTTTTTGTCTTTCTTTGTGTTTAAATTGTTTTGTTTTGGCCCTTGTGCCCTTTCATTTTGTGTTTATTTATAATAAAATAGTTATTTTTTTGAACTGCAGTCTGTTTCTGGGCCTCTATCCAGTCGCCAGCCTGCCACAGGGACTGTAAACCCTTTATTTTGAACAGAGCAATACCCATTGCTGGGTATTGCCTGGGATTTATTATTTGCGGTTGCCAGACCGGGATTATAATTAAAACACTGTTGCACTTGGATTCTTGTTTTCTGCCTTTTCATTAATCACCGCATCACTCCTGCACCTGTACACTGCAAGCCACATTGCCACAACCAATTACACAGTGTAAGCAGGACATGGACAGATCCATGTTCTGCATTAGGAAATATGTCTGTTTGATGAAGAATTACATGATGTGTCAGTTATGTGAACAATCTCTTTCCATCATGCGTTTGCCCTTAAGCATTTAAACGAATACACAAACAGAATGTGGAAAAAATTAAACATATGCCACCCCCACCCCCTGCAACAAAACCAAATGAACAGTCTTTAAAGCCACACACAACTGTGTACTCCCAATATTGGGTTTTATAAAACACAGAAGTTTGTTTACTACAGTAACTAAACAACTGTATAATTCCCCCAAATTAACATTGAATTTAAATGCAATTGAAAAGCAATATTTGCATTCTAAAGACTATTTTATTTCTCTCGGTGTCAGGAAATGTATGTGCCACTGTGACAGGGATGGCAGTGGTGGTGACGTCAAGCCAGAAGCAGGAACAAAAAAAAAAAGCAGTACTGCAGGACAAAAGACACGGCGTGAGCCGTTTATTCAAACAAAAATAAATTCAATATTTAAACACAAAAACACTTGGTCACAAAGCAAAGTAAAGGTTTTAAATAAAACAAATATCGAACACAAAACACAGATCGCTTTCACTGATCCTATGTTTTGTTTCTTTATTTTACCCTCCTCTGTCGCTCTCATTCACTCCTCCGAACACCCACCCCAAGTGCAAAGAGCTGCAGGCTTTTATTTACTATGGCCGGGGGGTAAACTATCAATTAACTCAGTACCCATCGTCCACAATCTGCACAAGTTTTTTTATTACTCCAGGCAGAGGACGAGCTGCCCACCTCTCCTCTGCCAGAACACAGTTAAATAACAAAACTAAAACACACTGCTATGCAGTCATACATATTTATATAAATATATACATAAATAAATAAATAAAACAAACACAAAATAATAAATTGCACAGGGGTGGAGGGGTACCCCGTTCTAAAATAAATAAACAATACATTTGTTTTAAATACCAAAACAAAACTAAACAAATACATTTATGGCAGGGCTTTGCCCCGCCCCCTTTTCATATGCAGGGCTTATCTCCTGCTGCCCTGCTACAGCCATATATAACCGAAATATTAATTTCGGTACTGTTGGCAGGGCCTGCATTACCCTGGCACAAAAAAGCAAACTGTCACGACAAATATATACCTGCTTTCCTGCCATAAGAGAATACAATTCAGAGTTAAGCTTTCAGTTACAGGGCATATGTAGCGCTTAATTATCAATAGTCACTGCTCAACAATGGAATAATTATCATGAGGTCATTATACAACAATCACTGAGTAATTATGCTAGACATATTTGGTACTACTATTAATTTTATAATCCTTACAGAGTGCACACATGTGTGCCTATCTTCTAATTATCCACTTAAAATGCTAATTGAACTCACAATATGGGGTAATGTAGTACTTACACAGTTTGTAACTCAAAGTGAACTTAGTTAATTTACTGTATATGGTGACACCAATTACTGAGTAGTTACTAATGCTAAAATAAATGACTAAGTCTGCTTTGCGTTCATATATATGTAAAGGCCTGCCCTGGTCCTGGATTATAGGCCCGGGGCCACGTCATTTCTGAACTCCCCCAGGTGAATTGAGACGGACGGGCAACGAAATGTCCCTTTTCTGGTTGAGTTGGCGTGGAATGGCGCACTAGTATGACAATTATACAGAAATGAAGGTCTCAATTAATTTTTGTATGATTTGTACAACACAAAGATATTGTGTTAACATTTTTAAATGAGTTTGTCCCTCTTTTCAATCGGAACATAAACAGTTATTACTAAATGGAAACTCACTGGAAATGTTCCAAAGCTTTTAGAAAGACTTCGGAGTTTTGTACTACATTTTGAGTTTTGTAAAACAGCTTGATTATCCTTTCACAAAACTGATGCAAATTCTACACTGGTTGATAAATAGGGTCCCTAGTTATATTAACTTCTGCATTACACTGCTGCTGTACAATGGCAAGAGGGACCTCAGTGTCAGTGGTCTTTATATGTTATTAGTATTCAATATTTCTGTTTCCCTTACAGTGTATTAACAAAATGGTATCTTAACCCTTTCAAATATCCTGTGACATATATATATATATATATATATATATATATATATATATATATATATATATATATATATATATATATATATATATATATATATATGAATTAAAAAATATAAAACATCCATTGCTTTATATGGGGAAAAAGGTCATCCTGCATTTGTGCCTTATACATCCCCATATAAAGATTAGAAGAGTTTTTTTTTTTGTTTTTTTTTATCCGTCACCGTATGAGGTCACCATGCATAAAAGGGTTACACTATTATTATCAGTGATGGTCAATTCTGGAGTTGTTCATTTCTGTGGGATATAGTGGGGTCTACTGGATTGATGTAAATGGTGGTGGTTCTACATACATTTTTCAAAGAAGGAGACTTTGTGAAAACCAGCATCACTAACTGTTAGTCTCTTCAGTGTGGGGGAGCGTTTTTGTCCTTAATAAAAGGATGTGAAACACCAGGTTTTGGACCTATTTTGCAAAGCAGAACCTGTCATATCCGATACTGTAAGACAGACAGGATACCTGCTATTAACTGACAGACCACTGCTACCAACTGAACAGTACAGATGGAAACTGATCACTGCACATTTTATTATGGGTCTAAACCAGTAAATTCAGCACTTAGCAGGACAGAATGGGTAGTGTTGCAGATTTAAAAAAAAAAAAAAAAAAGAAAAGAAAATGGGCAAGTAACTTCACTCTCTGGTTCCCAAATACGCATCTGGGAATTCAGTTTCACTTTTGAAATGCTGTCACTTCACATAACTGCCCAGTTTAACCATGTTTAATAAAAGAAAACAAGCAAGAGATGCATAGAATTACTGTACTGTTAAAAAGCTGAGACAGATTTTTTTTGCCAACCTCCAAAGACAGTTTGTGTTTGTGTACGTGCTTTGTTCTGTTTGTATCTGTCTCAACTTGCACCGTGAAAAGAAACAACCTGTCAGATTATTTTGGCTTAGACTGAAAAAGCACAGTAAGAACTGTTTTTGAAATGCTGTTTTGTAAATTATAAAATACTATATCACAGTGCTTTGTTTTGCAATCATTTTCACTGGCTTTCTTTGTACAGTATAAGTGAAGTAGCATACATGGTGTTTTAGAAACATTATTTGATTTCTCTAAACGGTTTGAACTCTATATAAATAGCAATTTAGGCATTAAAAAGTAAGCTTATTGTTTTCTTTCAACCGTATTATATGAATTATATTGTGTTAACTTTGCTTACTCACATTTTACAGGGTGGTGGCTGCAAATGTACTTTTCAATATTACGTTACGCAAATTGTATCAAGATTTTTTAAAACATGTTTTATGCATTTTGTGAACTGTTTCCTGCTGTTGCTAGATTCCTGGATGAACAGTGACTTGGTCACTGTGCTGAAGTTAGGGAAGCATCAAAGAAACTTTAATTACTGTATTATCAAGCTCATTCTCATCCCAGCGGTGTAATGAAATCAGCTAGCCTGGAAAGAACTTCAAAGCCCTAAATATTTTTGATGTTCCAAGCTGCTCAAAAAGCAGACAGGGTGTGTCAGTTAAAAACAAAGTAAGTGAGCTCTTCACCCTATTCCCTGGGAAAGCAAGGTCTGATTGCTCTGTTACAACCAAATTATTATTCCTCAGTGTTTCTTTATGGAGACATATTGCTTTACCATTCCTCAGCGCCCAGCTCTTTTAATGGGGGAGACTTCTGAGGAAAAAACCAAGAGCCTTATCATTTTTTTTACATTTACTTTAAGTCAAAGCTGTATAATTTTTGGCATGAGATGACTTAAATGTACTTTTATGGGCAACAGAGTGAGTCATGAAAGGCAGATTATGTTCAACAGAGACAGTCAGCAGATTATGGCTCAATAATGTCTCTAAATATGATTTAAAGAACATTCCCTGCAACTTGCTCTGAACACTAGTACCAGAATACAGATAAACACAGTGGATATTCAATATCTAAGCAGGGGATCAAGACAGGCTTTCGTCTGGAATATACAAAACGATGACAACATAAGCCCTTTATCTGAGATGTTTGTTGCTTGTAGGTTAGGGCCCCTGTTATCAAATGCTGAGATCTGAAGACTTGTGTAACAGTGTGTAAAGATCTCCAAAAAAACCCAATTAACATTGCTAATGAGCTTGAAGTGCCCAAGGCAGCTTCCTAGTGTGAAGCAGCAGTACGTCTGTAGCGGAAAGAAGATACTTGGAAACTTGATCACATCCATTTGACTTCCAGCTCAGCTTGTAATAGTGAAGCAAGTGGAGGAAGAGTACATTTCACAAAGACTCCCTGGTATATTATGTGGAAACATTTGCAGAAATAACAATTCTGCACAATGATACGCTTGGGTTAGGTCAGCACCAGCAGTACTTTTAAACGGCAGTCAGCTGCTTTTAAACCAAATGTTGGTCTCATAATATGGGTCAGGTTGTTTGACGGGTACGTAATTGCTGCCCAGTACACATGGAAGAGCTAGTTATTGAGTGAGTAACTAATAGAATGATCATGCAATTCAACTTGAAAGTACAGATAGGTGCACTTTAATAGTTGAATCACTTGAAACCGGTAGGTTTGTTCTTTTTTCTTTTTTAAATATATAACATTTTCACAAATTTGTTCAACACCCCATGTACAAAAAATAATTATTTTCCTGATTGATCATACAGTAGTAAGTACCACTTGTTAAGTATTGCTTAACCATGCGTAAGAGGATGGTACATTTGCATTTCCAAATTTTATAGACCACTGTTTATGTATGTTTATTGGATTACATTTTTTCCATTGTTTGTGCCACCAATGTAGTCCATGCAAAGTCTGACTTTGTCTTTATATTGCATTGGCAGTTAAATTTAATGTGATAACATACAATTTTTTAGGCTTGGGGCAGGGCGCAGCAATGGCAAATAAGTAAGAGTACTGCATGTGTTCCTAAAATATGTTTGCATATCGTTTTATTTTCCTATGTCATTAGTCAACCTTTTCCGGTATTGATATGACTTGAGGTTAAGCCAGGATCTTTATACTGGTAGAAGTGGAGGAGAGCTGCAGGGAATGAAGCCTTATGCAGGAAGCAGACAGCATTTCAAGGAACCTGAGGTTCAGGATCATCATGAAGAGCTTGCTGTCCTATATCTGTACCTCAGGTTTCTTTCTATTAATAACCACAACTTTAACTTTATTATCAGAGGAAATAATGAGGGCTTCCTGAAGTACAAATAGTCCATTCTCTGTTGAATCCTCAAGTCTTCCAGCCTCCAACTGGTCTTTTCCTTATTATTGAAGCTCCAGTCCCTATCCCCTGGCAAATATCACAGTCAGAACAGGATGACAGGGGCCCAGGCAGCACTGGCACTGCAGTGTCTGATCACAGAAGGTAATTTTACAAACATGCATAGCAAGAAGCGAGACTGTAACTGTAACAAACGCAGCCTACATGGGGAGAACAAAGGCCAACTGGTCTGGATTTACTGCAATCAGTCTCACTGCTTCAAACAGATGTTACAAAATAAGCAAAGGTTACTCTCAAATAACCCCATATAGACAGCAACTGCAAGGAAAGTACATTTGAGACAGATTGTTGTAACTCGTGGTTGTAACTTAAATCCTAAGGAAAGCATCCCATTCTGTATATACATGAGAATGTTATTATATTAGAAGGTTATGTGGAAAATATCAGTGCTATAGATACAATTTGTATGAGAAAAAAAGCCATTTGAAATTGAACCACCCCCCCTCTGCTTTCTGGAAAGGTAGAGCACTGGAGTCTTAACTCTGAGAGTATAGTAATCAGACCCTCAAGGCATTACATTTAGTATAAAAATGGACAAGGTTGTGGGACACTGCAACTTTAAACCTTTGCTTTAATGCAACTCTTGAAATGAAGTTCAAATGTAATTTTAATAACTTGAAATTGCAGTTGTATTAGAAGACAAATAGGAGAGGTGATACCTTTTTATTGAACAAACTAAATAATAAATATGGTTTAATGAGTCCAATGAAAGGTATATCCTCTCCTTCTCTTTGTCTATCATCTCTGGACTGATATGGCTACCATTTCACCTATCAAGTTATATTAAAGTAACAGTGCAGTATGGCTTCTCTCTACAGTTGTTATACAATGCACTTTTGCACAGGAGGAGGCACTTGAAAGAAAGGAGCAACAGCAGTAATCATTAAAGGTATCTCTTGAATAGCCATGTCAGTCAACAGGAGTTACAAACTTCAAAGGAACAAACATCATGGCACTACAGGGGAGAAGTAGTGTTTGCATCTGTTCCCTCCTATCTCTATAATTTATCCCTACACCCCCTCTCGCCCTCTCCAATCCTCCACCTCTGGCAGACTAGATGTACTGCTCCTCCACTCCCCTCCTCCCCTGCCTCCCGAGCTCGCTCCTTCTCCACCCTACCCATGGATCTCAGGACTGCTCAGTCCCTGACCACCTTCAGGTGCCTCCTCAAGACACACCTGTTCAGACAGCATCTGTAAACACTACAACTCTCGTGCATGCTGGACTATATGGCACCCACTTATACCAGTACTTGCATCATCTTGTACTTGCACTGAACTGCTGCATACCTTGCTGCATTCAACTACTGCTCCTACCTATAACTACTTACTATATCTTGTATTTGATTTTACTCTTATAGGTATCTGTACTCACACTTTCTGTAATTGCTCTTATTTGAAATCATTCTCATCCATTTATCACACTTACTATGTGTTCTTAGTGGACTTCACGTATATAAGCAAATAGTTACTATAAGGTTTAACTGCACTTATTTGAATTTGCTCTTACTTTTAAGTTGCTTTAAGCCTTATTTTGCTCTTACTTGAGTTGGTTTTATTGTACTTTCATATCTGCTTTTACCTGTATAATATTCTGTAATGTGATATTTTATAATACAATACTTTGTATTGTGATAAAATAACAATTGTAATTCACCCTGGATAAGGGTGTCTGTTAATAAATAATAATAATAATAATAATAATAATAATAATAATAATAATAATAATAATAATAATTACACTGGCTAACCTTAAGCGGACTGTGCATGTGTCATATCTTTGTACACAGCTGTAGCTGGGATTCTTTCCAAAGATATAGCCTTCTGAGCTAAATACTTTCGTGAAAGTTCCTATTTTCTCTACTATACTGTGTGTGTCATTTTACAAAGAAAGTTACTGAAATACAACCAAGTTAGTGACAAGAAAATATCGAATCCCATTTTATTTATGTGCATCTGTCTGGAGTGTTCAACAAAATAGCAATTTGTATTGATTTATAATAAGTTGTGATGATTTACATATATGCATTATGTATTGTCATTAGCAAATCTGTAAACAGTGAACCCCACTTAAGTGTTCATTGCACATACCATGGTGGTAACGGTTCACGATCCGTAGAAAACAAGATTATGGGAAATGGATCTGTTCACATTATCACATGCAGCCTGCTTCCAAACATTTATCAATTAAGATAGAACAAAAGCATCATTACAGTGTTATCAATTAGAACAGGGTTATGGGTAGGTTTCATTAAACACTGTCAACTTCAGTTCACATCTACTCAACAAACACAACCGAATTAATGTCATAGACTGTACAAGGATTTGTCCTCGTTTGCCACTCATATTATACATTGCTTGTACAGGACTGCCCAACGTGAGATGTCATGCTTCTTCATAATAGAGAGGCCTTGCTTGTACTCCATTTTACAGCTGGGCTGCCTGAGACACAGGAGAGTGAAGTGACTTGCCCCAGGGTCACACATACCATGTTTTCATTTGGAATGGCTTGCTTTGAGACTGGGCTGCTGTTCATTTTCCATTATGTACAAAAATGTTTGTGCCACAGCAATCCTGAGAAACATGTAACAGCAAGGTCAAAGGTCGTCCATGATTTCATGAGACCTTTATTTCTTTGTGTTTTCATTTTAGCAGTTTAAGTCGGTCTGTTGAAACAAGTCTCCATACCAAGTAAAGCACAACAGTATTTTTGATTTGTCTTTCTGTTGTCCGCCATGCAGAGCTTGTACATCACAGTCCTTAATAGTTCGTCATGTTTCACATTTTCATAATCCTCAGCACAGTAACTTAGCATTTTACCCCAGGCTTTACGGTACACATTTCTACCACTCTGGTTCTATGTCTGGATATTACTTGGAATTGACCACCTGCAGTAAACCACTTGGGAGCAGATTGGATAAATTCTGGAACCCATCCTGTGAAGTGGAAAATTGATCTGAGTGAACCAGCTTTAAATGAAGAAAAGGCAACCACGGTTCAGTGTCTGAGATGGAATTATGTTGTTTTCCAGCTCCTCATCTCTGCACAGAGGAGTCACTAGAGGCTTGTGATCCACGCAGTTTTGATTAGATGATCTGCCCACCGCTGAAGAAGGCATTTATTAAATCGTTTGTCTACTTGGCTTACTCTGTATTGATTTAGAGTGTTTGGCTGGAATGCCACTCTATGTGCTGGGGATTTCCTAGGTGGGGATGCCCAAAATGCCTTCTTTACTCACCTTCAGAACTGCTCCTTGGTAATCCACTGAACTAAAAGTTACTCCACTACAAGCCTCAACTCCAGCCAACGTTTGTAATTAGCAATCTTGTAACATTTGCAGACAACACAAAGCTGGCTTTCATACTGTGCCATGTACTGATTGGTTGAATACACAGTTTAACCTGTGGAAAATGAGCCATAATAATAAAAAAAAATTCATAAAGTCATTACTTAGACTTTGATAATAACGGAAAGTGCCACACCAAGTTTTATGAAAAGTCATGAACATGACCAGTGCCATTTATGCCTGATTTGAAACACAATGGCACTTTAGCAATGCAGGTACATCCCATCAGTCAGACAGCGTACACATTGCTGTGGAAGTGAAGAGCATCTTGAAGCTCTTGCAGTCCTGTATTGTACTGGATGAGCTGCTATCACCCTCTACAGCATCTCAAGCATGCTCAATAGGGTTTGGGTCAAGAGATCTCACTGGCCAATCCCGTTTCTCGATTGCTTCCTGTTGTCAGTATATTCAAGACAGAGCCCAGATTCGTCAGTGAAGAAAATTGTTAAACTGTATATTAACAGTCATCCAATCAATACATGGCACCGATCCGTCGCAGAGGTTGACTAGTATATAAAGTGTTGTCAGAAAAGTGTAGGGTTCAATAGCAAATGTGGGGTTACAAATTGTAATAATGTAGTCAACAAAGTTAGCCTTAGTCACTGTTTCAAGCATAGCATGGAGAACAGAACTGGAGAAAAACGGTGGAGCAATGAATGGAGACAGACTTGGGACTTTGGAAAGGAGAATATTTTTGTTGAAAGTGGTGAATGTATGGAATGGGTTACCATGTTGTTGCTGCTGCATCTGAGTCATTAGGATACATTAAGAAGTCTAGATGAATCCTATAAGACAAAGCTGCTAGAAACAAGCATTGATGGATAGCATGATTTTTTAAATGATTGTCTCCATGGTTCAAAAAATGATAAACAATGGGTTATATGCCCTAAAGAGGTGACTTTTTCTACAGTGTAAAAACCCATCTGATTTTAATAACTCTGTAACGTCAGAAGGCTAAAGCAAATGTAAAAGACTGAACTCCAAGGCAGTGCCACTGTAGAATCACTGCACTGCTGGCTCAGGTACAAGAACATCCTGTTTTACAAGAGACTTTTCCATAATTAAACGCACTTCTGTTTTCTAGTGTCTTACAAAGGCAGGCGCTGTAGCAAATATGTAAAGAGCCAATGTCCCTGTTGCAGCTAACATCCAAATCAGTTAATGCCAAACATGTCTTGTTTAAAAGAGGTAAGTCAATTGCATGTAAAAGTAAAAGCTTCCTCTAAACAATTGATCTTTTCTTTTTTTTATGTCGCTTTAGGTAATCTTCTGCACAGAAGATTCACAGCAGCCTAAATTAGATAAAGAATTCACTCTGAGTCTCCTCTGAATATTAACATGGAATCTGAACATGACTCCAAGCAAGCTGCTTCCCTGAGACTCACAGTAAAAGGCTGTATTAAATGAAGATCCAGTACAATACAAAGCAGGCACAGAACATTGAAACTGTTTACGCTGAACCATTATTCAAGACAGTCCTCTGGGTTATTGAGAAACATCACCAAATTGTACACCTGGTATATGAAAGACTTCTCATTTAAATATTTACCTATTGTTTAGTTTAACTCATATTTAGCAATATGTCCCTTATAACAATTATTTTTGGGGAAGTTTTAAACAGTGTATTATACACATTGCATATCACAAAGTTTGAGACAGTGAAAACATCCCAATTAATGAATGTGATTTCCAAGTTATTAGGCTTACCAGATCAATATTTCTTTAATCAATCTATCTTAAACTTGAAAAGCAAAATCTCTTTAAAGTAAGCTCTGAGCTATAACTTAAACAGGACTTTTGTTCTCTTCAGTAGCACACTGTTGATTAGTATTCTCTAATTGTTTCATTAGAAATGGATAAACGGTTTTCAATATGTATAGTAGCTGAAATATAAGTACATGACACCTGCATATATATCGATTTCTGTCTTCATTAAATCGCAACTTTATTTCATTGTTGGCTCAAAGTGCAAGTTCTAAGTTAACAGGTGAGTTCCCAGAACTACATTACCTAAGAGTTCTGTTAAACCAGTCATTGATTTAAAAAAAACAGACAGTTTAGTTAAAAATTGCTAACCTTGTGGTATTTAGATAGGTATCTAGATAGTTAAATATTGAAGTTAATTTGCTTGTCTGGGGTAGGTTCAAGATGTGATTGGAAAATGGATGGCCTTATTCAATACAGCCTTTGATGGATTTTTTATGAGATTGTTGAAGGTGTTGTAATCCACTGATGATGAGGTTATCAACTTATCCAAAGACACATAAACAACAGTTTTGCCTTCATCACACACGCATTATATACAAAATAAAACTAACAATGTACATACACAATTTATACATGCACACACATACCCCCCACATAAAAAAAAACAAAAACAGCTGTTAGCTGAGAGACTAACGGTCGGGTCGTGAACTGTAGATAATCGCTCTCTTTTTCTGTGCTCTTCCATGGTTTTCTGCCCCCTCAAAAAGAAAATAATACAAATCTGAATATTCTCTCCTACAATGACTATTTGACCTCCCAGTTTTTGTTAAGCTGACCAAATAAGCATGTTTGCTGCTTTTACTGTACACATTATTTTTTATTATCTTGTTTCATTGCACCCAGGTTAAGAAAAAGCCTAGTATGATAATTCAAGAACCAAACATTACAGAGTTGGTACTGGTGTTATTCCTCTTCATAGACCGCAACATTAGCCAGCCTGAGAGAAAATTTAAGATGAAGAAAAACTTTGGTGTGAAAACATTTCTTTAGCAATGTAATTGCTTGCAGCCATTCCTGTGTGAATGCAGCCGCGAGTAACAGGATTTGCTGTGTATAAATTGCAGACTAATTTTTTTGCTAGAGAGACTCAGCTCTGTCATCCTGAACATTATTATATATATATATATATATATATATATATATATATGAGAGAGAGAGAGAGAGAGAGAGAGAGAGAGAGAGAGAGAGAGAGTAAACTGGGCTTCATCTCTGCAGTTTGTTGTCCCTTTATAATGTTTGTACATCAGAAATACATTTGGCTGTCCAAACAGACATCTTTATTTTTATATAGTGTCTATCATAGTGGCTCACCATCACAAAGCGCTTTACAGAGGCAGGCTGTGAACTGTGCATTGTATGCAGAGTCACTTACAATAGGACGATGATTTAACATCTCATCCTCAGGGTGGCACATATATTTTTATTATGTACTTGCTTCTGTAAAACTTAGTTGTCTATTTTACCACTCTAAGCTTGCAAATAATGTTAGTGATCAGGTGAAGTGAAGATCAATGGCCGACCTCCCTACTTGATTGCAAGGCAATCCCTCTGTAATGCTGAACACCTAAAAAGCCTTCGAATCAGAACCAATAATGAGGTTGCGTTGTGTTCAATGTGTGGGTGAGCACAGCTCAATGATAACTCAGGCCACACAGCCGGGATTACTGTTCTCTATTATAGCCCTTGAAATGCATTTTAATCAGAGGTTGTTTTTTTTTTTACTGGAAGTCAAGCCTGTTGATTTGAAGGCAGAAATCGGATACTCTCTTCCTTTTTCTTGTAACGTAACTTCTACTTGATAATAAGGAAATTTAAACAAAACCTGGTTTAGTCAACTAAATGATACTGAACATTGATGTATGAATTTAACAGGAAATACTATACTGGATTAGGAAAAGTACTACTACATGTGTCAGTCACTTACTCTGAAGAACATTTAACGTTTTTAATCAATGGCTTTGGTGTGTAATCTGAGCAGACAGTACACAGAATATATTTGAATGTTACAGTATTAGACCCCATTCCTTTCAATGGAGTCCTTTACACATATTAGTATCATTTGAATCACTATGGCCCTGTGACCAGGAGGACACAACACTGTACAAAATATACATATACAGCTACTGTAAAGATCAGTGATGTCTTTGCATTGCAACATTACCTGTAAAAAGACACAACATATTGCTTAATAAAATATAAATATGGTTCTTCAGAGATGATTACTATACAGTGCCCATTTCCATACTTACAAACTGTTACACTAAGAGCAACACATCAGCAAACAAGCTCTGCGAGTAATTATCCATGCGGTTGATTATTCACATTGTATTAACATTATGAAATGCTTTTAAAACACTGCTAACCCTTTTCAATATAAACAAATTGTTTTTCACAGTCAAAGAGCCAGCTGCTCAACTTTTCAATATGTTGTACCTATCTTTCTCAAGATCATTTCCTCCTATATTTATATATATATATATAATAGATATAAATATATATATAATATATATATATATATAGGATATAATATATTATAATATTATATATATATATATATATATATATATATATATATATATATATATATATATTATATAAAATATTATATCCTTATTATTTTGAGAAGGATAGGTACAACATATCGAAATGTTGAGCCTATTTCTAAGATCATAAATTTTCATCAGGGTATGTAAACTTTTGACTATAACTGTATGAATGTGTACACAGACACCCCCACACACTTATACCGAATTGCTTATACCGGCAGAGAGCCGACATTTCATGATGGCTCTGAACCTCCTCGCAAGGTAGTTTGGAGACTCCATAGGCCGGTGTACATGGCCTGTGTTGGATTAGGATCTAACATACCACCTGACTGTATTCCAGCCATGCATATACAAATACACCACCATGTGGTACTCCCTTACCCAGAATCCCTTAGGTAAAGCAAACATCCACCATACTGTATCACCTTCTTTGCAATAAAATGTTAGACCTACAGTGTATATGAAGCCTCTGCAATTTGGCATTCAACAGGTTGTTATATTGTATAATATGATTGAAAATTACAAGCTAAAAAAGCAGCCAAAGCCACTTCTCCAGTCGAAGATGGGTTTGAAAGTTGGTCTCTCATGATTCCTTTGGCTTTTTGAAAGGGTTATAATGATTTTATACCTGTATAGAAGGAGCCATTTTGTGCTGTGTGAATGGGTCTAAGTTTTTGTTTAGATGTCTGAGATGGTCAAGTACTGGAATTTGTGTGTGGAAGTGGCTTTATAGTACAATGCAACGAGTTATCAGTGGAGGACATTGCAAGAATGGAAACATAGTGCTAAGAAGGTAGCCAAAGAAAATAGTGTTGATAACATTAATAGCTGGTTAAAGAAACAGGTGGCAACTCTTGTCAAAGGTCATGGATGAGGTGAAAAGACTTACAAATGTTTAACTCGAGTATGATCAAGATAAGAAAGAGCTGCTAATTAGCATTATAATAAAAGCATTCCTGTGCAACTCCGATACATATATTTTGCTTTTACGAGTATCCACTTCACAGTCCTCAATCTAAAGTTACAAAAGTATTTTTTCTTTGATGCTCACGGCAGACAACCTCCAGTCCCGTCCTCGGCTGCAGTGAATTTAAGTTATTTTTAATGATCATCAGGCTACAAGTACAGAAGTCAGCTGGTCTCCTCCCGACTACCAGCACAGGAGATCAGCTCACAAACCTGGAACTGCAATCTGCTGAACTCAGCAACAGACTATTGTTGGGGCAGGCAAGGGAGGTGATGCTGGGGTAGCTAATGTGCTGAACAGAAATCAGGGATGACATGCATTTGGCAGGTGGGTGAATACAAGTGCTGCACCTCTGAAACAAGCCATACTGTGTCGGTTGTTAAGGTGCTTTTGTAATGTTACAAGAACAAATGTTAACAGAGGTCCAGGCTCAATCCACCAGCACTCAAGCCACGTGTGGTTACTTAGGATTATAAGGGCAATTCACAGAGGCTGTGATTAAGTGACAGTGGTCAAGCAACTTTCTTAATCTCTAAAAGGGTGATCTTTAATGCACAAAACCATATTACAATGCTGCTATAAAATATATACCGGAAATACATTTAATTGCCCAAATTTAACTTGTGGACACCTGGCCAAAAGGGGATGATGTGATATATGAGAAGAGATGTATATACATATAGATAGACATAGTGCCATTAAAATGTATTTGCCCCCTGTCTGATTTTCTGGATTTTTACATATTTATGACACTGAATGTTTTCAGATCTTCAACCAAAATTTAATATTAGATAAAAGAGACCCTGAGTGAACAAATAACACAAAATTTTGATACTTATTTATTAAAGAAAGTTATGCAACACCCAATGCCTCCGTGTGAAAAAGTAATCGCCCCCTTAGACTCAATAACTGGTTACGCCACCTTTAGCAGCAATAACTGCAACCAAACGCTTCCTGTAGTTATTGACCAGTCTCTCACAGCACTGTGGAGGAATTTTGGCCCAATCCTTCATGCAGAACTGCTTCAACTCAATGACATTTGTGGATTTTCGAACATAAACTGCTCATTTCAGGTCCTGCCACAACATCTCAATGGGGTTTAGGTCTGGACTTTGACTAGGCCATTCCAAAACTTTAAATTACTTGTTCTTCAACCATTCAGATGTAGACTTGCTTGTGTGTTTCAGATCAGTGTCTTGCTGCATGCCCCAGCTGCGCTTCAGCTTTAGCTCACGGATGGATGGCCTGACATTCTTCTGTAGCATTCTCTGATACAGAGCAGAATTCATGGTTCCTTCAATGATGGCAAGTTGTCCAGGTCCTAATAAAGCAAAGCATCCCCAAATCATGACATTACCACCACCATGCTTGACCATGTATGAGGTTCTTACTGTGGAATGCAGTGTTTGGTTTTTGCCAAACATAACGGGGCCCATGTTGGCTAAAAAGTTCCAATTTTGACTCATCTGTCTCTAGAACATTGTTCCAGAACTCTTGAGGATCATCCAGCTGCTTTTTGACAAACTTGAAACAAGCATGTTCTTCTTAGTGAGCAGTGGTTTCCGCCTTGCTACTCTGCCATAAATCCCATTTTTGCCCAGTGTCTTTCTGATGGTGGAGTCATGAACATTGACTTTAGCCAAGGTGAGAGAGGCCTGCAGATCTCTGGATGTTGCTATAGGGTTCTTTTTGACTACCTGGAGAATTTTACAGCCTGCGCTTGGTGAGAGTTTGGCAGGATGTCCATTCCTGGGAAGATTCACTACTGTCCCAAACTTTCTCCATTTGGCTCTGACTGTGGTTTGGTGGAGCCCCAGAGCCTTAGAAATGGCTTTGTAACCCTTTCCAAACTGATAGGCATCAACAACTTTTGCCAGAGGTCTTCAGGAATTTCTTTTGATCATGGCATGATGTGCCTCTAGAACCTGTGTGCTGACAACTTCACTCTGATGGTAAGGGCCAAAGTCAGTCAGATTTATATTGGACATTGCTGGCCCAAATCAGGCCTGATTGTTAACTAAAGTATTTAAACAGCTGACCCTATTTATCCCTTTAATTGGATTGAGATAACTAGGGGGGCAATAACTTTTTCAGACCTGAAGATTACATGTTTGATTACCTTGCACACCAAACAAATGAAAGAAGCAGCAAACTTTAGTGTCATTGTTTCTCTCAGACTCCCTCTATATACTACTACAACCCACGAAAAGATCTGACCAAATTCAATATGAAAAATGTGCAAAAATGCAGAAAACAGGGGGCAAATACTTTTCATGGCACTGTATATGTGTGTGTGTGTATATATATATATATATATATATATATATATATATATATATATATATATATATATACACACACACACACACTATCTAGACCCTGTGCTTTTATTCATATCTACAAGAATAATAACATTCTCTGTATTCCCTGACTTCAAGTCTCTTTTTTGACCCTCATTTCCTACCAAGATAATTGTTCTGGGGATTCACTTCAGCAGAATTAGTTCTTATAAAAGGAAACGTAATGAGGAATGGGACTCATCTTGAGAAAGCCAATTCAAAGAAAATGATAGGGTTTAAAAGCCTGAAGAAAGAAAATAAATCTCTTGTCAAAGGCATATTTTTAATACTGACTTCACATACCATGCCATATAGCCCAGATCCTTTTGGAAAAGTATATTACAATTATAATCTGCTTCAGAAATGACTAGCTCAATTGCTCATTGCAGAAAATAGAGAGTATATACAGCAGAGATTATAGCAAACAAAATGAAACAGCCTTTTTTATTTTAAATTTGATCTGTACCAGAAAAGCAGCTGCATACTGCTCTTCATACATTATGTCAAAGTTTATAAACCAATTGCACTGTGCTTACATTAGTAATAGGTGTTTAGTTTGTATTTTAAACATTGTAGTACATAATTACTAAAGGCAATGACAAACAGGAATAAAAAGACACTGGTAACTTATGCACCACTTGTTTCACATATTGTAAAAAACAAACAGACAAAAAAAAAACAATAGTACAATATAATTATAATTCTGATATCATTATTTTGGACTTAAACGTATGTTGTGTTCACATCTGGTTTCTCAGGCACTTAACCAGTCCTGCATTCAGCACATGAAATATGAAAGAAAACACTGAAACAGCTGAGGAGACAGAATTCTCTCAGTCCCCCAGCTGCACATTAATATCACAGGTGAACCACTCGCTGTCTTCCATATGTATTCTTATTTGCAAATGCAAGTTTTGCCTGTCCATGCCTGCCTTGCGCAGTATGCAGAAACAAAGGGCACAGGGTTTTCTTCACACACATGGTGCTGCAATAGAAAGACAAAGAATACGGAAGTACCAAACACCATGCAAACTCCTCAATGCACACACAGTGGAATACTTCTTGAAAAGACATCAAAACAACAATCAATCTTCCCTTTTATGTGTTCAGCCCGACTCGTTTCCTGCGGCCACCGTTAAGTCCAAATGTTTCATCTCTTTGCCAACATAAAATTCATAGACATGGGAACACTCATTACACATACATGTTTTTGTTTTTTTTTTCTCCTAAAGAGGATACATCTATGTTACAGCGATGTCAGTTAAACATGATTATCTTTCTTACTCTTTTCACTTGTTATAAATAACGACAGTTAAAAAAAAACAACAAAAAAAACACTTATACAGATTACACAGATTGTATTTCAGCCCAAATAATCAAATGCCACTCTGCAGCATTTTGTAACGCTCAACGGTTGTACAAGAGGGTTAGTCTAAGATTTCAGATTAACCAGCTGATACTTTTTTCTCTCTTGTAACTTAATAAACAGTTCAGCAGAGACTGGCAGCAATGTTTGTTTGCGAGTCTGTAACATGTACATGGGAACGCCCAGGCATATAAAACACCTATTTTTCTTAGCCCTCTGCAAGGTTTTCTGAAAACGCCGCACAAAACAAGCACCTGCATCCCCACCAATTTTTTAAACACATGCCAAAATTGAGAGAATCGTCCAAGCCATGGGCCATTTTTGTAGTTTAAGCTCAGAATGTAGGTTCAGGACAATTTGTAAGGCAAGATTTCTCTGGCTGCTGTATAGGGTGGTAATGCATTATCTGGATTCTTAAATATAGTACATAGAGGAACTGCAACAGCAAAACTTGGAGGAAACATATGCAAGTCCAAGACACAGTACCATTAATAAGAAAGATAACATCAATGATTAGGGCTAGGTCTGTATGGCCTCCCTTACTTTTCATTATTAGATTTGCATTCCTTGACACTCTCGTTATTGTCTAGGAAATCCCTTGACAAAAGAAGCTAAAATAGGCAGACAGGGTCCATATATCAAGGCTAGTGAGTCTTTATTCCTAGATTACTCAAAGGCACTAAAATGGGATCACAGGCATATTCCACAGGCAGTCTCTTGTAAGTTGTTCACATGGAGGAGGGGGGAGAGACAAGAAAGGAAAAGTTCATTCACTTTGTTTTTATTTTTATCTTACTCTTTTTTTTTTATTGCCAGCATACACAGATTTTTTTCATCTCTTCCTTTAGGAGTAAAAAGGCCGCCCCTGTTCCGGTGCCTGCAACCTGTTGAGCCTGGCTACCTGAGACGGAGAAGGCGGGACATCCTGTCTATACGGGCCTTTGGTTGGGGTGCTGCTGGGATCCTTGAGGTTGGAGTAAGAGTCATAGCTTTTTGACCCCTCTGAGGGTGGCTTCGCCTTCGCCTGCTGCTCCTTGCGCCTCTGCTCCTGCCGCAGAAGCTCCTGGGTTTCGAGGAGCACCCTGGCGTTGAAGCCAGTTGCCCCCAGGTAGCCGTTCCGTGAGCCCTGGTAACTGGAGTAGCGCGGGTTCTCCTTGGAACTCTGAAATCCTTCTCCGGGAGGGTAGGCCTTTTCCCAAGAATCTTGGGACACTGAGCTTGGATTCTTTCGGCTTTGCCTAGAAATAAAGAAAAGGGGTTATTAATTGTAGTGGTAAAGTACTGTAAATTATACCATATAAACAGATGGTTATCACTCACTATAAATCTACACAAAACATAATTATGGGACTTAAACAGCACCAGATAACCCATTCATTTGTTGTAGTCATCATTATTTTAAATTAGCCAGCCTTTATGATCCACAGTATACCAGTCTGGCTGCTTTTCTGTAATCATATCCAAAAGAACTATTAAAAACTCTTCTTCCAGATGATGTCAATTAATTTCAATGCACCTGGGTAGATATTATTCTACATTATAAAAAACAATAAACAAACAAAAAAAAAATCTCAGAGATTCTAATACACACACACAAATCATAATGTTAAGGTTTTTTTTTTTTTTTC
Organism: Polyodon spathula; assembly: GCF_017654505.1. NCBI lineage: Eukaryota > Metazoa > Chordata > Actinopteri > Acipenseriformes > Polyodontidae > Polyodon > Polyodon spathula. Next base: position 6,291,596 of record NC_054537.1, on the reverse strand, counting down.
TTAAACTGTATTTATTGAACCAGCTGTGAAAGCAAATTAGACATGGATAAAGTGGCTGCCCTTTGCAGACCCCGATAAGGATTGTGGATTCCTAAGAAAAACTAATTGTTAAGAGCTCTAACAGAGGAGCTCAGTGAGGACCAGGGCTGGGTTGGGTAGCCAGGGTGAAATGTCAGTGAAAGTCAAATGAAATTGCGATTGAAAACCTAGTCAACAGCTTTGCACATCACAGAGTCAAAGGGAAGAGTTGGAAAGAATCTGATAAGAACAGTGACCCCGACCAGATGGCTTACTGTACAGCCAAAGTGGTGTTAAAAGACTGTCAGAGAGAACACTCTGTTAGCAGCTTACCAGATTTAGGTCTTCTGAAAGCCATGCTACTGGATGAACACGACTACTACATCGTACATCTCCTTATACTTATTATCCCTCTTTTAAGGGACATTACATGGATCAGCATTATTTTCTGGTCTTTTCTGTACCAGCGCTTGAGTGATATTTCCATGCACGTTTATAATGAAACGCTTTAGGCATACTGTATTGTTCATTTTCACTATAAACGCCCATTTCAGTTTTTTGTTGCTGTCGTGTTTATAGGCTTATCCCACAGCAAAGTACCACATAGTACAGTTCTTGTTTTATCCAAAGGTCTGCATCAACATGAATGTTTTTTTTTCATTCTTTTTTATGTGACTTGTTTTAATTAGGGCAGCCATAGCATGACCACAGTGCCCCACATTCAAACATGTGAATTGTTGCATATATGTTTAGGTCTGTGTTGGGTGTAACTCGAACATCCAAACTGTCAGCACGCGGTGTGCCTTTACTGCAGAATGGTCCACAGCCATCAAATCTTTCCATGAAACTTGTTAAGAATGGGCATTTTCATTTTAGGAAATACCATTGGTTGGATAAAGGCAAACAAGATTACTTTCCAATGTGCCTCTGCCTGGTGCAATGAGGACAGTAACATCTGTTTATACTGTGGATGCATTTCAAATGCCAGTTCTTTCATACCCTCTCCGTTTGTGACCACTGCAATCAAGTGAATCCATTTGGACTGTTTCTCAACAGATCTAGTACAATTTATTATTTTTTTTTAGTTTCAAATCCCAAAGTTATAAATTAGCTCGGAACAGATTATGAAAGTGGGACGATAACACAGAATATATGTGAATTTTTCTGATGCTGAAAAAAATCAGTAATAACAAATGTTGAAATAGCCAAGATCAAACAAGTTATAAAGCCATTGCTTTTTTAACATGGATACCAGTTTATTTATAGATTGTGCAATAAACCCTGTGTTAACCGTTACCTGGTCTAAGTGGTCTTCTGCTCCTTCCAAGCAGTACAATCCAGAGCAGATGAGCGTCTATTCAAGGCACTTTTAAAGCAGTGACCTCTACTGAGCAACCGCTCCTGTGTGATGGATTGATCATTGTTTCACTGTATATTTATGGCCCAAGTCAGCTTCGTGGACAACCGAAATTAACAATACCAAACACTGTGTTCGTTGCCCATAACTATACTGATTACGCTCCTTACTTGTTTAAAAAAATATATATATATTTTTATATTACACTATTAAAAGCAGTTTCTCAAAATAAATGACTGTTTCACTTAATTGGTCATCTGTGTGAACATGATTCACTGTAACCTACATTAATAATTGTACCGTACTTTATCCATCTTCCATTCCCTACCAGGCAAGGTAATATATAAGCCTACCCCCAACCTCCTCTACTGTTCACGTTTCAACATACATATGCACAGAAACATGGTTCATGACCACCTGCAGGTCATCAAAGCTCACTCGGATTTCAGAAAAAAAAAAAAAACGTTGGAACTTGGGCAGAATTAAAAAAACGCTTTAATTTTGTTTTTCTTTCCCCCAGAACATCATTACCATCCTGCATTTCCTTCTAAAATTTGAACTGCTTCCAAAACAGCACAAGGACTGGGTTCTAATTGCATGGACTATTTCCAATGTGTTTTTACCTTTGCTCTAACAGATACCATTTCCTCTAACATGTAACTTGACAGCTGCTACATAAAATGAAAAATGAAAAACTGTAGTGTTGAGATCTGTTTCTGTAAAGTTAGTGAATCTATGTTCTGCTATAAGCATTCAATTAGAAATATTAAAGCCTGTTCAGAAAAAAGAAAATGGATTTAGTTATGTCACTGGTTATTGAAAAACAGTGTTTTCAGGCAGCAGACTGCTTTTTTTTTTTTTTTTTTTTTTTTAAATTTTAAAGCACAGCTCACCTTACCAGAGAAGCCAGAAACTAAGTTACGGGGCATGTTACAGTAAGCAAAAAAGGCCAACAAAATGGAACATCGTCTGAAAGCAGCATTTGCTAACAGTGCACCACAAGCAGCTAGAAGCCGCCTAAAGCCTCTAATTGAAATTGCTAACCTTTTATTTCAATTAGATTGAACACACATTGATGAAAAAATGACGTTGCGGAAAAGTGTCGCAGCGGCAGAATTTTAGAACGGCAAAATCTTGCTCAGTCAAACATTTTCCTGCAGCGGCAAATGTGGGTCTATCCAATCAGGTCCATGGGGTGGGATACGGCATGAACTCGAATATCCATCAACAGGGAGGAGCTACTGAGATCTGAAGAGTCTCAGCATCCCGAGCAATTTGATTATAAAAATGAGAATTTCAAGGACGTTGGTTATGGGTCTATTGAAGATCCAAAACAAATACTAACTGCCTGCCCCCCGCATGAATCCAACTACTTGACATCCTGTATCATTTATCAGATATACAGGTCAGGTAATTAATCAGCTGCCAGCCGAGTGATTATTGTGTATACAATTACGAAGAATGTGATCCCCTTTTTCCTTTGTAATAGCAGCTCCTATATAATGTATAACTACAGATACAGTACCACAGTCCAGTCTTGTTAAGTATGGTGCTGGATATATCATAGTTTCTTTGTAGAAAAAGGATTTCACATTGTATCCCAAAATAAAGATTATATTTTACATACATGTCCTTAGGTAAATAAAAGGCAAATATTTCTGCGTGGTATTCTGATATGGGAACTCAAAACATTAGATCCTGATGAAAAATTCTGGAAATGGACATGGTCATTCACTCTGGGTTCAAGCAGTTTAAGTGGTGGGCTGTCTTTTTTTTTTTTATCGCCGCTTCAAAACCGTTGATGTTTGTCCACCAAGCAAAGTGGTATTGCCGTGCCGCTCTCTTCGCTCCCAGCAAGCACCTCCGCGCAGCTCATGTGTGTCCTGGGCTTAAACCTTCACAGCGCTATCTCTTGAGGTTGTATTCTGAATTGATAGGTCATTTATATTTGTGAAAGGCAGGTTCAAGCAGCATACTGCATGGTGCTTAATTTCAGTTCAGACTTGCGTGAAGTAAGCATTTATAAAACATGCCAGTCCCCGTTGCTTAACTCCTTACATGCCTGTCAGGGTAGTGCTACTATAGAATAAAGGCTGTTTCCTTTCATTTCAGCTCACCAATGTGCTTTGTCCAAGCCACAGTGGTAACTTGTGTTCTCTGATAAATTGTGTGTTCCTGTTTGATGTTCCCAGGAATCTGGCACACACATCCTCCACACATTCTCTGTTGAAGCTGCTGCTGTGTTTCAGTTTACCAAAGACCAGCAGAAACAGAGAAGCCTGAAAATTATTCAGCTCAACCTTTTAACCCCCCCCCCCTCCCTCCCTCCCCACACAACTTTTAAGCTTGACCTTTGGAATGACAGCTGCTGACATGCAACAGCAAATGATATCATTAGAACAAAAGGCTTAACCATGTTAATACACCACATAGCTAATGAGACCTACATGCACCTTCATCTTGTTATCCTTGATTTTGTTTCTCAAACATTAAGGGACAGATTCATCTCGAAATTTGCAACAACGTGTAATTTGCACCATTTACAAAACTAGTAAACTATGCAAGCACACTTGAGTAGTTTGTTTCTATTAATGCATTATTTTACTTTCTCAAAAAATCTGAGCAAAAGGGAGATGGAATTTAGGCTGCACTTTAATAGAAAACAAAAAGGTTTTGAAATTTTCACCTCAATGATGGCACTAAACATGAAGCTAAACACTTCCGAATCACTCCAGCCATTGTGTTAACGACTAACTTCTCTTTGAAACTAGATAACTTTTTGGACACTATGTATTAAGGTCTGCAAGTATACAGCAAATAAATGCTAAACATTGTAATTAACAAAGTTTAACAGCAATGACAACAACATTGCATCATCCTTTTTATACATACTTCTAAATAATTCAACAAAAATATCTTCCAGATTGTGTTCTTAACATCTTTGTGCTGGGATGTCACAATGTGCCTTCTTTGTCGTAAACTGATGACTGAAATCAAACTTTCATTCTATACAAGTAAAATACCCAAAGCCAAAAATTCAGTCCAATGACGACAGTAATATATTTATATATGAATATATTAATGGAAAAATGATTCTGTGGAAGATTGCAACAACCCAAATCTGTACAAAACAGTATCCACATCTACTACACTGTTAATGGTTTTAAGGCTATTGTTCTCCACCTAACAAAGACCCTGAAACAGAAGTAAAAGTCCCCGGACTAGAAGCCCTGCTTAGGAGCCCCTTACCGTGGTAGTGAGCTGTACTGGCGCTGGGCTTGCTGGAAGCTCTCGCGTTCCTCCTGGCGCTGTCTCTGCATCTGCACCTCTATGGACACAGAATGACGACCTCTTTGTGTGCACATACTGGTGTTGGGCTGTAAAAAAAAAAAAAAGTGCATATTTGTGTCACCAAACTTTTAGTACAACCCTGCAGTTTAATGCAGCCTATACTTACCTTTTGAATTCCGCTGTGTTTCATGACATCATGGAGGCCATGTGTTTTAAATGAGTGGGTGTTAACGCACATATGTGGATGTTTGATAGTATGTTCACAATGCTGCTGCCAAATAAGACATATAATGGTGTTTGATATGATCTCAAATGGATGATGGAGGTGAATCATAACAGTACAGTAATTAACCTTTACAATTAACAGATGCAAACAGGGGTATAGTGCTACATTTAGAAGTGAGGGGTCACTATTATCTACACACACCAATCCCAACTTTACCACGTCCCCTGCCGTCCCAGTTTCCTTATACACTCAACAGAACCGCAGGTTGTCACTCTAAACTAGTTACATAACTAACTCACGATTGCAGCTGTGAATGGATAATTGGTTCGTTTGGTACAGGATCAGCTTGACCCACTATCCTATTGCAACCACTTAAGAGCGAATGAGACTGACGTTTTGAAATAAAAGTGCATCAGTCTGCAAAAAAAAAAAAAAAAGTACATTTTATTTGTTTGTTGTTATTGAGTTTTATCTTTTAAATACATTTTTAGCTTACTTGATTTCTGATATATGGGTCTAAAAATAAGAGCTGTTCCAATTATTGCATCTAATTGTAAAACGCTGTGACCTCAGCACAGCGTTGATACAGGTTCCCTTCACCTCTCCTACTCATTATTCTAGACCAGGCATGCTGTATTCAAACTTTCACTATTTATCTCTCAAGGGTTTCTTACGGCTATTGCACTCTTTACTTATTTGTATGGGTTAAATACACATGTATATCTATCTCCATATATTAATAGGAGCAAACCAGTTAAATATTCTACACATGAAGTATGGAAACAGTGCTCTCCCTGCTGACCCCTCAGAACTACACCCCTGGATACTTCTTTTAATACTCTCTAGCTTCAAAATATCGTCTCGTTTTCAGTACCGTAACTTCATGAAAACCTGGCATACTGTTATTCAATCATGCTCTTAACACTAGCATGCCTAAGCTGATTTTAATCACCTCTGGTTTATTCAAACTAAAACCAATGGAGATGTACAAGTGACTATGATGATTGACAGGCATACAGCAGTAGTAGCCATGGAAACCGTGCAGCAGAAGCACACAGCTCTGTGTTCCTTTCCCAGGTATTTATATGTGTTAAAACACAGATAGATCCACTGGATGAGCGCAGAACTACCAGTCATGACCTTAAAAGAAAAAGGTTCAATTATTTAGGATTTATTTTATGGAAATTTCTTTGTTACAATCTGTCGGTTCCCACTTCACAACACCTGGGATACCACCAGAGCACAGCTGACTGGCTCAGAGTAAGAGATGTATAATGTGTATGTAGTGCATGATACCAGCACTGTCCTTGGGGGTCCTGGGCACTCTGGAGGAGTGGAGATCAAATCAAAAGCTCAGAACAATAATCTTGAATGTAAACAAAAGTTCTGAAATTGATTGAAACTACAATTCTTCTGTATATAATTAGTTGGTGAACCTTGCCAAGATCTTGCATGTGAACAGCTACAATAACAGAACACAATTATGTGCATTCAAATTAAAAAAAAAAAAAAAAAAAAAAAAAAACTGGTTCTGGTTAGCTCTATACAAGTTTTCAGTGATTCATGGAGTTAAAAATACAAATGGCCTTGGTTTGACTTCTTAATTTTCTATAGAAAACCACAATTTTTTTTTTTTTTAAATAATCATTTCCAACTGATTATAAAGTACTTTTGATGACTTAAGCAAAGCTTTGATTAGCTCCAAATTGACGAGATTAATTCAGTTCAGCTGCCACTTTATTAATGCACCATGACTGACACCACATAACCAATGACAAATGACTGATTCATTCTCTGAGAAATAATCAGTCAAGATAATGGAATCGGGGGGGAAAAAAAAACTATTTTGGAGGTATTACACTTCATACAACATTACATTTGTCCCCATGTAAAAATAAATAAATAAATAAATAAATAAACAAAGCATGTCGCACTGCCTTTGCATTTGTAACACAAGAAACCGCCAAAAAAAAAAGGAAGATCAATGCAGGCTGTGTTTTTAGTTAATTCCATTAACATTTAAGTGCAAAAAGAACATTAAAGGCACCCCAGCATCTGTACAAACAGCCAAGCACAAAATAAGGTGTGATTCTCAAAATGATTTGCAGCTATCAGGAGATGCAAAGGGTCCATATGGACACAGCTCTGAATTTCAGCAGCACAAAGAAGTGTGGCCTTGATAGGGATAATACAACGGCTCTCCCCGACATATCAAAAGCAGCGTCAAGGCTCCAGTAATGACTTTGACTATATTTGCATATGCAGCTTATTCCCCATGTCTTACGCAATAACTTTTACCCTATAGGGATCGGAACAATTTCCAGCATTTAACAAATGAGCATATGGTTTGAATTTTCTTGGACAACGTTACATTCCCAGTGTTTCAGTTTAAATAAATGCCTTCAAGAGGCCTGAGAAACTGTAGTTACAGAGAAGAGATCTGTTAATCATTCCTCTGACCACACCCAATATGCATAAACACGTCAGCAAATTTATTAGCAACAAAACTGCCCTATTCATTAGAACGCTGCTCGCTGTCTGCTGGTGTGTTTCACTGATGTCTTGGGTGCTAGCTCCTAGTGTGGTCTGCTTAAAAAAGAGCCGCAGAAATGTTAAATACTCTCCTGGACACATCCCTTGATACATGGCCTTTTCTATGCTATCATGCATGCATATTCAGTCTGACACACTAAACATGTGATTTCCTGTACTGCAGTGCAAGTCAGTCTTGCCTATTCCAATCTCTCCATACATGGTTATTATCTGTGTCTATCAATTCTAGAATCGGATCGTTCAAATAACAGGCTGTTTTCATAGTTTCTGACCATTCCACCTGAGGAGGTGCGGATATGGAAACTATAATACCCTCATCACTTATCTTCTAATAAAGGGCTTTGTTTCTGTATAAAAACAGGTTGTTTAACCCTGCAGCAGTCTTTTGTTTTCTGTACAGATACCAGGTTTGTGTCAAGTAGTACAGTGATCATGTTAATACCACACACCCTGTTCCAGTTTCATGAATTTCTTTATTTCTACTGATATACATCAGGCTATATAAAAATATCCCCTTCAGACCCTGGGGCCACAAACTTGTGCATTTCAAAAATCAAACAGGCAGAACGTCCTTAAATAACATACAACAGCTTAGGTTTCTGAAACAAGTCAGGATTCATTCAGAAATCATAACAATGGCTGAAAAGCAGATCTATTCTCAACAGAAGATTGTCATCACAAAGAGATTTTCTACCAAGTGGCTTCGATGTTGATTGGTGCTTGATACAGTTGTGTGACCTTCACCATATTACATATAAAAACATGAAATTGCAAAATGAAATCTGTTATATGTCTAAAATTGTACATGGTACTTCAATTCAGTAGGTGCAAATGTGTCCTTGAATATTTTACTCCTGATATTTAAAAAGCACAGGTTGCCATGGCAAGTGTATGATTTTTCTTTTCATTTTTACAGATTTGCTGTACTCTCTCCAGCCAGGCTTTTGAATCCAGTTTTCAAAGGGAATGAGTACCACTACCTTTTAGCATTTCTGTTCATGGTTAAATAAATCTTTAGTTACTTGACACAGTATGTAAGCTGCTATACGTTTTTTCAGCTTGCCAGCAGAAGCAGAAATATTTTTTTGTAATTGGTCATACCATGTACTTTACAAGCACATGCATCGTTTGATTTCGCTTGTTCTAAAATTACTGCTGTCTGAACTTTGGCAGTGTGTCCTAAATGTTTAAACTTTACTGGAACAATTGTCAACAATAAATGGCGGATGTTGTCTGCATTAAATTCTGACATTAACGACACAAAGGCATTTTCAAGCAGAGTGAAGCTGAGATAACTCCTTTAACAAAGCAAGGCCAACCTAATCTGACTGAACCATGTCAACAAACAAGTCAATAACTTTCACTATACTTCAGACTACTCAGTGAACAATTCGCAAGTGTCACTCATTGTGATAATGAAGGCGTTCTTCCCTCATGATATGAAATAAGAATTGTAATTCACTGCCTGCTATCATACGTTAAAGTATTTCCTGTGTTTTAACATTGTTGGCACTGAATTAAAGACTCTCTTACTGCTTTAAACCTTTACTGTCCTAGATATGTGCCCATACCTATTTCATGACTACTATCTCAATGGCAAGTATATTGGCTGCAGGGTTAATATGTGTACTGTAAATCCATATTGCAGACTGTTAATGGGGTTTAAGGGAGAAAATAAAAACTGAACATAACTTTAAAAAAAAAAAAAAAGCATCAGTTCTTACGTTGAAGATAGTTTGATATATTTATTGAGGTTAAAACTGTGAAAAAATGGAGAAACTAATTGTACACATTTCCAAATCCTCCTCACTGACTCTTCATTGAGGATGAGGCCTTACATATTGTCCACACAGCAAGTATTATTGTCTTTCGATAGCTCTGTCATTATGCAAGTTTAAGATACTCTATTTTTCTCCCAAATAGGGAAGCTATTGATGTTGTAGAGCGTTTCAAAAGGCAGTAAAGACTTAAGCGCAGAAAGAAGCATCAGCTTTAAATCAATGGAAAGCTAATGTAGAGAGTCCTCAGGAGTACATATTCACCCTATACGTTAGGCCTGCGTTGCAATTGATGGTTAGGGTTTAATCACATTCCTCTTCCCTGCTGTGTGATGCAGAATCTGGAAGCAGTGCTACGGCAATAATTAACCTGGTGAAAGCTTTCTTGGACAACCTATTCACTTTTCACTCCAGGGGTATTTGACCCAATGTCGCAGTTAGTTTCTTTGTACATAGCCTACCTCTCACGGCACGTACCCAGCATTATTGATTTGGTTTATTTTAGCCACGGCAGAGAGCAAACAAACCACATATTCAGAAGTTAAAATAACATGAAACGTGTTTTTTTTTTTAAACAGTAAGGACAGCTTAAATGAACGAGCCGAGATGGTTATCTTTAATTCCAGGGCGCTGTTTACATTTGCTAAGGAGAGCAGTTGCAGTCCGCAAGTCACTGCAGAGATTGCCAAACAAAAGACAACTTTCCACAGCTTCATTTCCCATCAAATAGGTCGGTGGTTACTTAATATAACTAACTGCTAGCACAACTGTTTGCATATTATGTCAATATTTTTCAAGCATATTTGACTCTGGAAATTGCTTCAAAGATCTCTTATGAAGACAGCAGGAGAACTAATTGAGCTAATGTCATTTTTTTGCCTCCCTGCCTTATCCCTTGAGAGATGTCTATTGCTTAGTGTGTTGTTTTCAATGATTCTAGTTATTTCAACATGTTTTTCTGGATCTTTTACTTCTTTAAAACACTGGTTACCTTGACAACCCTTTTTATTTCCCTACATTCTGCAAAAAAAGTACAGTACTGATACACACAAGAGGACTTCCTTCTGTAAAAATAAATAAATAAATAAATAATTGGTGCTTAGATGCCTTTTAAACAAATTGTTTGTAGCATAAAATATATTACTGGATTGTTCAATCTTTTCTATTTATAAGTGTATTTGATATATATGTGCAGTTTGTGTTTTATCAGAAAATAAGCCCAGTTTGTTAACATTGGCACAATGGCATTTTGAACTAAATATAGGTATATCTAGAGCCCTGTGTTTTTTGCAAATATTAAATAGCACAAAATAAAACAAAAAAACCATTATAGAAGCAAACACAGAATTACATTTTTAAATTGGGAGGTTTATACAAAAAGTACTTTCAATAAATAATTGCCATGGTAGCCATCAGCCATTTCCATGGACACGGTCTGAAGGAAATGGAAGCTGTAACACTTGTGCAGGTGTAGAAAGCCTTCACCCCATTTTACTTTATAATATATTTCTGAAGCCTCAAGCATATCATAATATGTATTATTTTCCAAAGCAAACTAAAGCATTACTGACAATTTGTCCAAATGTGATAGATGCAGAACACTACAATCCTATACGTAAAACAAGTGTATTTTGGGTGTACGCAAGAAGAGCTTTTGTCTGAAATGTCCTGAAATACATGATCTGTTAACCATTTAAACCTTTCACGTACATTTAAAAAAACAAAACAAAAACCCAACATAATTGTTTTGCATTTTTGTACACTACAGTTCTTTCAAATTTCTCTCTGTTTGTATCTATCACTTCTTCTTCGTTAACTAAGAGCCTGGTTCTTGTAAAATGGCAGCACATAAGTTTGATTGGGTATACCTTCTTATCAGGGAGGAGATAAAAGTTCATGATAAAGCCTTAGATAGTGTTACTGTATCTTAACAAGTGGCTTTTGTAACACAGAAACTAAAACTCTTAAAATCAAAGTCAGCTTCATCTGAGAAAGCAGCTTATCTACCTAGCTGGAAGTCGTCCGCTTGTAATTCTAATTTCACACAGCCATGTTTTTCCTTAAGTAGCTTTGTGAACATTCTATTAATTATATTTCACAAAGCCAATTACAACTCTTCCATTTCCCTTAAACTGAAGTAATTACAGTCAGACCTGAGCGAGATATTATCAGTTAGCTCCAAGACGTTGCTATGATTCACAAATCGTTTTGGAGAAAAAGGTCAGTGTTTCGACCTGTAATTTGGAAATGGTTCTATTCTGTTAGGTAATTAGCCTGTCATCCTTAAAATTCCCTTCCAGTTGTTACAGGAAACTATAAGACAGGCTTAGCTGACTGGCTCGAGCTGTTATGAAGCAAAGATACACAACGGTTTGAACTTTAACCTTTAGTAGTTTTGTTCCCAGAATTCAGAGTTAATGGATTTCTCACAAAGTGTCAAACAGACAAAAGCTACTCTACCCAGATGTGGAGGGCCAGTAAATAAAGGGCAATGATAAATACAGTGGTATGTTTTTTCCATAGAAAAGGAATGGTCAGTGATAAGAAATGTAACCAACATTCTTATTTGTTTTGGTCTTTTAAAAAAGAAAAAGTCTTGCACAGTTATTAATATGTGATGTTGTGAGGAATACACTTATTTTACACAAATCATGGTTATGATTTTAATACAAAAAAAAAAATGAGCAAGTCAGAGAAACAAATAACTTGGAAACAATAAAAGGTGGTGAGAGGAAAAAAGTTCTCCCAAAGAACAATAAAATCCCGTACACACTGTGCACCGTACAAAAGAACAGACAGGACAGGTTTTCCATATATCCGAGAATAGTTGAAGTGCCCTGTTCTTTTTTTTGTTTATCCATTCATTTCACCAAGAAACCACACCAGACAATATTTTTACATTACTTAAACCCAGTGTTACCCTGCTGTAAAACATGACTATTCAATGCAGGCGTGTTAGTTAGAAAGTGTTAGAAGGCTTTAAACATACTGCAAATCAAAAAGACATCAGAACAATCCTCCAGCAATAACAGGCACTTTGTCTAGTACGACACAGTAGTCCTTTGCTTTTGTGTCCCCTCTCAATTGCTTGATTGTCAGTGCTGAGGATTGTGGTTTTAAGCACCGTGGTTAAAAGTGTTAGGAATGCAGGACAACATCTTCCCAATGAAGTCCTCGATCTGTATCAAATGCAGAAGAATGAGTTCATGCAGATGAATGAGTTCATCCAGAAGTGATGGAAGTGCCAGTGGAAGTGTGATAGATCCTTTCCGTGCCAGTCCAGTGACGGACAGCTACAACACGTGATGAAAAGAGGGAGCGGTGGACCACAGATGGAGATGTTAGAGGTTAAACTGTTAAGAGCACATGGTGCTCCATGTCGCCGTGTTGCATGCCGGTCAAAGGTCAGCAGCTGCTGGGGAGTTAATGAAAGTCGTGCGACCTGCTGCCTCCACATCTGGATGTGATCTAAACACTCACCCAAGGCTGCTCGAAGCTGTAGGTGCGCCTGCGACTGCCCCCGTCGTCCTCCTGCTGGGCCTGCTGGAACTCCTGTCTCAGCCTCTGTATCCGGTCGTGGTTACTAGGAGTCAGCCTGTTACTGAAGAGAATAGGGGAATTAGGACATGTGGCTGTTTTTTTTTTAAATACACAACAATGTATGGTGTCAGTTCCAAGGGTTATCATTCATAAACAGGCAGTCAGACCACGGCGTTGATGTGAATGAGTTAAGAGGAACCTACGTCAGTCCAAAAACAAACAGAACAAAATGCCCTAGTAGTGACAGACTAGTGTTCTATTATAATTGTATCATCATTGGATTAGAAATAGACAATTATGCATTTGTCTTAATGAAAAAAAAAACACAGCCAAAGTCACTCGAATGTGTCACAGCTCTGAGATCAACTGTTGATTTCTTTTGGCATGTGGATACCCAAATATGAAACGAATGAAGAACCTCACTAGCTTTTAACTTTTTTTTTTTTACCTTGGAATTTAGCAGCTGTATAACCTGATATTTAACTTGTCTTGTCTTATCTTCAACCTTCCTCGATCCGAGGGTTGGTCGCATTATGTACAAATCTTCGTCAATGAACTATTAAAATCTATTCTATACAAATAAATCAATGGAAAAATCAATACAACCACACACCAACACAAGTATGCCAACTCTATACAGCAGCAGCGTGTTTAACTGTATGATTTCCATTACAAGAGAGTAGATGTTAAAACTTTATGCTAATCTGAACTCGGCTCTCGCCAAGATAAGCACCAACTAAGATGTAACTTTACAGTAAACTAATGCGATTCATCTGCATCTCCATCCATTTGCGTTTCTTTCCATCTGATGGTGTAGATATCCTTCTGCCTGGTGTTGATGGTTGAACTGTAATGCTGGATCCAGGGATCAGCTTATTTTGCCTCCCCAGCGCATCAACACACACAAAGGCTCCAGGGATCAACCACAGTGCGGTCTCCCCAGTGTATCAGCATGACAACCGTTTGGATTGAGCTAAGTAGGGTACATCTCTGGGGTCTTCAACTGGGCACCTTCCATCCTCGGTGTTTCGTCGACTAGCCCACGACACCTCAAGAGGGATCAAGAGTGATTCTGGTGTCCCAGCATCACCCCCCGCCATCTCCCACTCAACTCAGCCCAGCATACCCATACATCAGCGTTGCTTTCTTTCTATTGTGCCTGAGATCCCCAGCCAGAATCTTTCAGTCTCAACCACAGCCAGTTGCTGCCCCTTTCTACTGCTTCTTCACTGTACGACGCAACTCTTGGCTACTGAACCCGACGTCTCTGAGAAACTGGGTTGTAGAGTGTGCCACAAATCCTTGACAACCCACCTCCACTGGATAAACCCAGACTTTCCATACTCACTGTTCCGCTTCAGCAGCTAGTTGAGCATACCAAAGTTTCTTCCTCTCATACGCCTCATCCACAGCATCTTCCCATGGCACTTTTATCTCTACCAGATCAACAAGGCATGCTGATTCAGACCACAAGACAATGTCTGGTCGAAGGTTAGTGGTGGCAATCTCAGGTGGAAAAATAAGCCATTGACCAACATTTGACAGCATTTTCCAGTGTCTAGCAGCTTCCAGTTGTCCTGGGTGAGGCTTGGTTTTAACACCTTTGGACGGACAAATATTGCCTTTTGTGTGTAATGCTTTGATGGAACTGGTGGCAACTTATTAGTTATGTTACGTTTGTCTTCCATTGCTAAGGCCAAACATCGTAGCACCTGGTCAAGTCACCAAGTAAACCATCCTTGGCTAAAACACACCTTACATCCTGTCAAAATGTGCCTTAATGTTGCAGAAGATGAACACAAAGGACATGAGGGATCCTCACCCACCCAGAGGTTTAGGTTCTGTGGTGATGGGAGAACATCATATGTTGATCTGATGAGGAAACTGATCCTGCTCTGTTCCATTGTCCATAGGTCTTGCCAGCCGATCTTGCGTTGTTCCACACACTCCCATCTCATCCATTCTCCCTGCTTGGTCTGGGAAACGGCCTTTACACACCTGATCCTCTCCTCCTGCATTTGCACCTCATTGACTACCAACTTCCTCTGTATAGATTAAGTATTGTACTGTACACTACATCCCTGAAAGTAATTATGTTGTTATTTTATTTTATTTTTTTAACTCAGTAAATATTTTATGGCCAACTGGGAAAATTTGAAGGCTGTACAGTTTCCTTCCATTTAACATATTGCTGCAGGAACCTCATTTGCATCCATTTCATTAGGAGAGGTTGAGTGCGCAGTCAATGATGATCAATAAACTTTACTTGGTTAATCAGCATCTTCTTTTATCACCTTTCCACAGCCTGCTTGTAACAAACCTGTGATTATGATAAGCAATCTCTTTAAATAACAAGTCATTTAAGTATTGCCTGTAAATTGCAGATCAGCATTTAAAGCAACAACCACTGCGGAGGCTGTGGTTCTGTTTGGGTTGCTGTTACACTCAAGGTGTTAATCCAATGTCGTATTTGACTGTTTATTTCAATACAATGAGAATATCACTAATAATACTCTGAATGTGTCTCTGCAATGGCACTTACCGTTTGTTCTTCCATGTAAGGCACATTTTGATTGCCTTTCCAACCCCATTCCGAGCAGAGGTTAGGTGCTGAACCTATTTGCAATCGGATTGTGAAGGTAATGATACACCGACAGTGTGAATGTATTCAACTATATTTACTCTTAAATCTACAGAGCAGGCTGCTACAAGATCATCTGCAAGACATTCACATTAGTTCACACTTGGTAAAGCCAGAGTTATTTTTTGAGGCGTTTTATTTCTTTTATTCAAATCGCTGTCCACTTTTGTCTGTCTCCTAACAGTAACAGTACTGAGATACTTTTTATATGGAGCTTACTTTTTTGCTCTGAAGGCTTAATTTACAGGTGTGGTGATCTAGGCAAATATTGTACTGGTGTCTTTTCAGCCAAACACGTTTATAACTAGAAATGAGTGAAAAAGATATGCCAAAGGTATAACAATGTTGCATTGAAAACGGTTAGTTCACCAGACACCATCAGTAATGTAACTTCATTGAGAGAATCATAAAACACAGCTCCATACCAAGTATAAAGACACTAAGAAAGCATGTGGGCTGTACCATTGAGGACTGACATTAACACAGGGTTCATTTTATACCAGATACCAGTAACAAAACTTAAAGAAAATCACAGAATACAGTAATGTACCACATATTGAGACACTAACTCAAAATGTCTCTATACAGATGCATTTTGTTTTTAAAAGTTACATAACCTCAATAAGGCAGCCATATTTGATGAAGTGTGCCGTTAGTTCAAATGTCCAAGGAGTTGCAATAACAGTGAAAATATGAAGTTGCTCGCTGAAATTGTTGCTCAATGTAGAAGCAGTGGCTTATTTGCCAGGTCATAAGCTCACCTCATGGGGATGTTTAATAATCTGATAATCATTTCACCACTTTGTGGGTGAATGATATACAATACAATAATTTAAAGTAACTATCATGCCCACGTCTTCTAAGCCTCCTAATAATTCCAGTAAAGGTAAGGGTTTAGTAATACAATGACTTACCCCCAGATTACTTGGTAATGTTTTAAAATATTAATTGTAAAGCTAGCATGGACAGACATTCTCATTAAATTTTTTTTTAAAAAGGCATCTGCATCCAGGTAATAAAACAACCCTTGTGTTAAATTCAAGTAAATCCTCTTTGTGTGTTCTTGCTTGTAGTTCTATCATCAGGATTAAAACAATGGCACTGTAAATAACCCACCCCTAGATTAGTGATATCAATGTCCTGAAGCGAGAGGTTTGTACACAAGAGGTTAAGGGAGGGGATTAAAAAGAAAATCAGGAGCCAACTAAAAAAACATCTGCGAGAAATTAACTTAGAGATTAGCTCCTGGAATGGGTGACGACACACTTGTCTGGTGCTGACGTGCCCTACCGCAAGCCTGTTTGCAAATGTCTCGAACAGGGACGGGACAGGACATCAACAACTTAAGAGGCATTACTGCATTGAAATGCTTTGCAGGAAACCACTGTACAAACAGCTTCCATTAGGACCAATACTGAAAATGCTCCAACTGCTTTTAAAAGGTCCCAATAATGGTGAGGCTACTGGGAAGACATTTTTGTTCTGCAGAGGACCAATGCACACACTTCAAGAGAATGTGCACATCAGTACAGTGAATCAGTACATCAGTATCAGTACAAAGTCAAGGGACACTTCCTAATTAGCTCTGTAAACTAAAAATACTTTTTATCACTAAAATGACTTACAAGCTCTATGTTGTAGGCATTTTGTGACCCACTGCATATGTATAAACACATACATGTGCATAATATGAAACATATGATCTATTAAAATGATAGCGGTGGAACTAATTACCATCAACCTGGAACTTACAAACCTGCTTATTAAAAAATCAGACCTTGAATTATTTGCCAGTATTAAATATACATTTATATATAAAACTTTCCCTGTATCATATTCATATACCTGAACATGCTGGTGGTGTAACCAAAAGATATTGCAAAGTGAAGCATTAGGGGTGGTATTGACATCATCCCAACATTTGTGTATGCGTATAATACGCTGCAGAACTTATACGACCCTTTGCAAATGGCATTATGCGGGTCTAGTTCCTCATCCCCGTTGCACTTTGTGCAACCGAGGGGTACTAGGCACTTTAATGCATATACTGTGGGACTGCCCAGATGAAAATTTGGGGACAGGTAGCTGACATCATTTCTGCCATTATCGGGAGGTTCTTCCCACAGGACCTCGTCTCTAAATTTAAGGTTATGTCTCTAAATGTCCTCTTTCGGAGAAGGGATGTAGACTGTGGTTGGCTGGCTTGACTGCTGCAGAGAAAATGATTGTTCAGCGTTGGCTCCCTCCTCATCAGCTCTCCATGCGACACTGGCTACAAGTGTTTTTAGACATTATTTTTCTGGAGAGGTCTTCAGCGAACAGAGCTAATGCTGTTACCATACTGATGTGGAGGGACTCAGCAGCTGTAATTAAGAACTTACTATTGTCTTGATCTATATGTATAGCTTATGTATATCTTGACAACCCATGTAAGGGGGAGGGAGGGGTCATCTTATCAGTGTTCCTCTGTTCATTTTGTATCATATGTTTCAATACAAATTTAATTACAAAAAAACACAAAACACGTTTTTAGTTTTCAAACCAAAAAACAATAAGCAGTTATTCTAAATGAAATCCATACAATGAAACAGTTAATACTGGACAAAGTTAACAGCTCTCCTATCTTGTTCTGTTCTTTTAAAAGTAGTGATACCCAGTCAATAGCTGACTATACTTGCTTCAAAAGGTCATTGTTTACCAGCTGCTTGGAAGCCTATAACATTGTTTATCTTCTTGCCTTAGTGGCTGAAAAGCAATTTCTTTGAACACAGAGGGTGATTGCAGAAGTCTATACCTTCTGAATCATGCTCAATAACAAGTCTGGGTCAAAAAAAACAATAGGGTGTCTTGTCAGAACAACCTCAGAAACTCATTTCAAGTTATTGGCCTTGTTTTTCGAGGGCTTTTGTGGAACATGAACATACAGCAAAAACACTGTTTAAAATAACAAAACAACAAATAACAAAAGCAGCTCAGCAGATAATACAATAATCAGAGCTATCACAAGCCCCCTACACCCAGAATCTCACTGCTTTTATGACTGGAAATACACAGTGTGGAGATGCTTCAGCCACTTTCCAGATGTTTACTTGTGTGTGGCCTTCAGAAATGGGCTGGAGCCAATAAGTTGCCAATGACAAGGCTAGTTTCCAATGAGGAGCAGGTGTTGGGCTGTAAAATTCAAAGGCAAGGCAGGGTTAGATGAGGCTGGGCCTGACTATCCTCTTAGCACTGGGACTATGAAGAATAGTCAGTCCCAAGAAGCCTATAAATATAAACCTCTGCCAATAAACAGTAATTTAATCAGAAGAGATGGGAAGGGTATGAGAATTGGGGGGGGGGAGGGGGTCACTTCAGAACAAGACCAATGAGAGCCTGGGTTTGACAGGACAGTGCAAGAAATGGAGGAGAAGATCTTCACCCTCGTGACCCGTTAATGCGAATTATCCCCTTACTGTAAATTCACTATTCCAGTGTACAAGAAAATACTAAGTATTTCCTTTCCTGTTAAAGTGTGTTTCTGCTGTTGATGTAACACACACAAACAAACCTGTATTAAATATCAGTTTGTTTAAGGGTTTCTTTGTCTATCGCTGACATTCTGTAAATAACCAGTAAAATCCTGTGAATAAAAAGTTAATCTTAAATCCTGTTGATACAAAAATCTATTTTTAAAACAGACAACTTTTAAAGCCTTTGCCCAGTCACTATGCAATATCAGTCAATATGAAATCCCACAAACCAAACACTGAACTGACACTCATTACAATGCTGGCACAAATATAAGACTATGCAACGTATTTATTTCCATGTGTATCTGATGCCCAACTATCCACTAAACTAGAAAATACTGCACTGATTGAAGCGCAGAATGCAAGGGGCACAGTCGACCTTGGAATGGATGATCATGCTTTTAAAATGTGCACTCCAACATAATGGTGAATTTGGTACGCCACCTCTCAAGTGTTTTGCCTGATTGCAGGGTTAAAAAAAAAAAAAAAAGGGAATGCTCCCAGTGGCAATCGGAAAGTACTCCTGGCAGAAATAAAGAAACAACAATAAGGAGACGTTACCTTTCAGACTGTCAGGCAGCACACCACTTTCCTTCCAGCAGCACTGCCACCATTCTTCTGCATTAGGTTTTCACACCAATATAAACACACGAAAACAAAACAACTGGTCTGCTGTAAAAGTGGCACACATTATAGAATTGCTTTCTTTGTGGAGACGGTCAGCTGACCAGCACAAATTACTGAACAAGTGGGAACATTAGGCAGCAAAAATGTGTGAAGAACTGTTCTATTTCAGTTGGGACAAGCTCTCTCTCTTACGCTTCAGTTCTAAATTAGATGTTCTCTTTGGGATTAACTGAGAATGCTGCGATAGGTAGAATGAAAAGACATTTGAAACACCCGTTTTGACTAAGATGGGTAGTATATAGGGCAGGCTGAATGAAAGCATGGTCAGTAAATGTATACAATTGGGAATCACAACCTGAGAAGCAGTTTTCACCCTCTGTGGTGTGTCTCACCATTTATAAAAAGCAGGAACTGCAGTATGTGTCATCTAATATTAAGCTCTAGCATTAAAAGACAATGTTTTTTGTGGCACCATTCAGTCTAAAAGTATACATAAGGGAGAGCTGCAGAAAGCCTCATCTTGTTCATAAATTATGATGACGTCTTATTTTTATGTGTACGTCGGTCTGCAGCGCCGTCTAGGTTAAATGGAGCGGAAGCCCCTGACTCCTTTGGACTTCAATTAATACTTAATGAATCCTGTCTGCTTGCTTTCTGCACTGGATTAAAAGGGAGTGAGAATAAAGGCAGAGCAAACCCATCAAACACTTAATTTAAGTCTTTCTTTTACAACATGATTTAAAGCCGCTTGTCCACGTTATACATTTTCCACCAGCTGGTTATAAACAATACTTTTAAAGAGCATGCTGGTGCTCTGTGGATTTCTGCCCCTCCTTCCTGAGTCAATGATCTGCTTTTCAAAGAAAAAAAGACATTGCTGCCTTGTTGGGTCCTCATACTCTATATTCAATAAATGCTGCACTGTAAACCCCTTCCCCATATATCAATGGCTTTGGGCATTGCCAAAGGAAACACCATTAAGTCAACTTTTAATTACACCAATAAATCAAACTGGAATTAACAGCTCTGTCATCTCTACAAAGCAGGCTATAATTTGTAATTCTGTGTTTTCTTTTGATGTGAAATGTTGAGATGAAAAAGGGGTTACAGTTAGGGATCAAGAAAGTTAGACCATTTTTCATTATTAGAGGATTTATTTGAGGTTTAAAATATTGGTTTCATAGGACTAAGAAAAGGAATGAGAGAAAAAAAAGATTGCTGTTCAAAACAATCTGAATCCCTGTTTAGAAGTTCATTTGTTGGGGTAAAAATTATTATTCTAGAATGTACTTTGACATAATTGTGGCTGGCAAGATGGTATAGCTTATTGGTGTTTGGTATGGTTATGTTTCCCCCCCATCGAATATTGCTGTACTCAAACAGCAGTATGAAATTGCATTAAATTGCCTCTATTTGTCAGTCAAACAACAAATAAGTCACATTTTCAAAGCTCATTGAATTTCAGAACGGCAAAGCAATTCTATGTTGTGCTGTTGCAAGATTATGACAGCAAGTCTCAAATCAATACTGGACATATCACACATAAACTCAAACACTCAATCATACATTCTAGGGTAAAAACCATAAGAAACTCAAGTCAAGCAGAAAGGTAATAATCGTAAATCTTGAAAACTACTCACTTCAAAATCTTTTGTAGTCATTTTTGTATTACTTTAGTATAAATACATGTTAATTTGGATTCATATGTTGTTTTTTTTCTGACTTTATGTGAACGAAAAGACACACATTTGCCTGTTTTCCCATTGGAAATAGTGATATTTTAAAATATCAGTGTCCTGGTCACAAAAGCAAAGTTTGTGGGGAATAATAGCCATTTTCTATACTTTTGAGGCATAAGAAATTAAGAAATAACACTTACTACCCAGGAACAAAAAAAAAAAAAAATTGTTACATGGTGGTATCAGGTTGTGGGTGGCATGCTTCATGTTGGGCATGGTGAAACCAATACCTAAAATATGAAACCACACTTTTCTACCTAGGCCTGAATTTAATATAGAATGTAGTCAAAGTTAATGGTGTCAGTAGAAGTATAACTATACTTTAAATAGTTACAATTAGTAAATATAGGTAATTTTGATTTAATCGAGTTGCTTGGTTATCTTCACATTTATATATATATACAGTACAATGTTCTTTTTATATTAAGATGTCCCGTTCAAACTAGAGCACACAATATAAAACTATTGATAAATTTGATTTATACACCATTCCAGAACCCAAGTGCAAGTGGAAAAATATTCCACACGTTATAATGTCAGTTATCATTAAGACACTTCCCAGAGTTCATTGCAATTGGATATTAAGGTACAGTTTCACTGTATCCAACATAATGCTTTTAAAAGACAAAAATTCATAGACTTTAAAACCATTCATCAAAGTGGTTTAGAGTTTCTGTGTTTACCAGGGAAGACAGCACAGTCCTATATTTTTCACTTAGGTACACTGTGCATATGGTCTGTGTGTCATTTTTATGAAATTCCCAGTGGTCCTCGAGTAATTTATGGTGGATGTAAACATATATGAATTTAAATTTTGCAGATATCAACTTTCCATAAAATACAGTAACCATAGCATTATTGCAGCTTTAAAAGAGTTAAAATCCTCCCTGCATAAACAGGTGGGAATGTGGCTGGAGCCGTGAATTGAATG
Source organism: Polyodon spathula (assembly GCF_017654505.1). Classification (NCBI taxonomy): domain Eukaryota; kingdom Metazoa; phylum Chordata; class Actinopteri; order Acipenseriformes; family Polyodontidae; genus Polyodon; species Polyodon spathula. The sequence continues at coordinate 6,269,383 of NC_054537.1, read as the reverse complement.
TGATTAAATAATGAATTGAGGCTCCAGCCACAGGTGTACAGATACGCTGATCACGGGTGTTAGCTTGGTTAGTGTTGGAGTTAATGTCAATGTCAGAGGTGTACAGATACGCTGATCACGGGTGTTAGCTTGGTTAGTGTTGGAGTTAATGTCAATGTCAGAGGTGTACAGATACGCTGATCACGGGTGTTAGCTTGGTTAGTGTTGGAGTTAATGTCAATGTCAGAGGTGTACAGATACGCTGATCACGGGTGTTAGCTTGGTTAGTGTTGGAGTTAATGTCAATGTCAGAGGTGTACAGATACGCTGATCACGGGTGTTAGCTTGGTTAGTGTTGGAGTTAATGTCAATGTCAGAGGTGTACAGATACGCTGATCATGGGTGTTAGCTTGGTTAGTGTTGGAGTTAATGTCAGTGCCACAGGTGTACAGATAGGTTGATTATGAATGTTAGCTTGGTTAGTGTTGGAGTTAATGTCAGCGTCAGAGGTGTACAGATACGCTGATCACGGGTGTTAGTTTGGTTAGTGTTGGAGTTAATGTCAGTGCCACGGGTGTACAGATAGGTTGAGTACGAGTGTTAGCTTGGTTAGTGTTGGAGTTAATGTCAGTGTCAGAGGTGTACAGATACGGTGATCGCGGGCGTTAGCTTGGTTAGTGTTAGAGTTAATGTCAATGTCACAGGTGTACAGATACGCTGATCACGGGTGTTAGCTTGGTTAGTGTTGGAGTTAATGTCATTGTATAACAGATTATTGTGCTCACCGTCTTGTTAGCCATACATTAGCAATACAGTAGACCTTGGAAAGCATGACGTAAGGTTTGAAAATGTATGGAACAGGCGCTAGAGGCTAAACAAACCCCACCCGCGATACATGGCTATCACAGATCAAGCTGGTTATTGCACTGCAATTAAATTTTTTTTTTTTTTTTTTTTTTTTTTTTTTTTAAGTGAAATACTTTTTTTTACTTTTACAAAATTGCAAGTAGGCTTAGCCTCCATAGCCCCTTATGACAAACCGCCATTGATACGCAGTAACCAAGCAAGAGGTTTTAAACAGTGAATGGGGCACTAACATGTTAACCAAGTTTCTCACCAACATCTCTCTAAAATATACCTATAAAAACCTTAGTATAATGTAAAATTTGGTCATGTAAATATATAGGTTTGAATACAGAACTGCGATTCCCTAGAATACTGCACAGCAATGAAGCAATAGGTAGCATGTGACAAATGAACGTCCATGAATTAAGTAATTGAATTCCAGTTTAACGTCCAGTTTGTGCAAAGAGTACAAGAAGTGGGACTGAAATACCCTGTCAATCACTGGGAGACAGACACCAGGCAATCTGGTCATTGAGGTCTGTGAGGAGTTCTGCTATTTGGATAAGAAGCAAGATACAGCCTCAAAATAAAAGCAAAGGGCACGTATACTGAGTCACGAGAAATTGGTGCAAGTCCAACTTTTACTTGTAGCAACCTGAAATGCACCATGGTCTAAAATCTCCACTCACAGATAATTACAGCATCTAGCTCTACAAACCTTTATTGAGTCTGTAGGACAAGAGGCTTCAATCACAATTACAATATTTCCCTAAATGTTGCCTTTTTGTATATGGATGAAAGTTTGTAAGGAAATAACTAAAACCTTAAACTAAGTAGTTTGTTTTTTCCAAGCAGATGCTTTAAATCTACAGGTGTAATAATAAAAAAAGGCTCCACAAATTCAGCATCTTATTTTGTATCATCATGCTGCACTCAAGTTCATTACAAAATGTCAATGAGTGAAACCCAGCAGGCAGTGAATCACACTGGGAATTATATACATCTCTCCTGGCACTGCATGCTTCATGAAATATTAAAACAGAAACACACCAGGATTACAAAATCTGCCAGCGATAACAAGCTATGCAAAGAAAAAATAAAACCCCCACAGAACAAAATGTGCCACATACTGCCTAATTCATTCTCCTGTAGACCTGCACTACTGTAATTTTGAGTGACAGACTCTCTTGTAAGGTCAAAGGCCATACTCTTGCTAATGGCAGCACACATAACCCAAACCACCAGGGGCTGAGAACTGTTTCAATGACTTTCTTCAATGATGCGTGACAATCAATAGAGGCACCAAATGGCTGTAAAATCCAGTGGATTAAGGTAAGGGCAATGGTGAAAGATCCTGAAGAAACAGAAACATAATACTGAGACTAAAGGGCAACATTACCCCAGGGTAAGCACATTTTACGCGACTATCCATTATCCATTACCTCAAAAACAGTAAATGAACAATGCATGATTTTATTTTTATAAGGATATAAGAATTGGTACCATACTATGCTGAACACAACCACTTAGCTGTTTTTGGACCTAATAGTTCATCAATAGTGGGAAAAAATACTCTATTCAACTTTCCATAAAAATACAATCAGTTTGGTGCCTGCTTATAACATTCTTCTAGAATGCAGCCCACCTTGCTCTATACTGTATCAGAGACTTACAGGAAACACCCCTAGAAATGGTATTTTTTTTTAGCATGGATTTCTAACATATAAACGTTTTTTTGTAAACTATGAATTGTGCTGCAAATACTTACCTGTCAAGTATAGACCATGACAGTATCTGCGGCTCTACAGTAAATGGGCAGAGTTTGGAGAAACGCTTTGGTGAAAGAAGACAATTTAGAACTATTGATTATTGTTATTTTTTTTTTGCAGCAACACAGTAAGACACTGGCACAGGAGCAGGTTTCATTGCACTCAGAGTCTGCACCTTCCCAGAAGAGGCAACAAAATCAGGCAGCGCAGCTAGGATTACATTTCAAAATGTTTATGCCAGTCTCTTTTAAACTATTTCTCTTTTTCTTTCCCAGCTTTTTAATTTAACTTGATCTCTGAAGTGCTTTTACATTGGAGCACATATGTTTTAAGACCCACTTTTGTTTTATAATGTAAAAGGCTCCCACATAATCAGGGTTATGGAGTGCCATCAGTTCCCATGGTTTAGAGATTAATCAATAGTCCAGCAATCTAGTTAGAAAAGAAACAATATCTTTAAGGGGAAAATGCATTTTGTGATAGAATGCTAATGGCCAATAATTCTGAGGGTATGACAGAACTCAATAGGTGATAAATAATTAACAACGATAACATATCACTTTGTGTGTGCCATTATTAAATAACAGCCCACTACTCAAAATTAGATCTCCAGTCACATCACGCTTTAAAACCCACACTGATAAGACAGCTTTTTGCAAAGGCATTTTATCAAGTTAAAGTAAGAAATAAGAAAACATGCAGGGTAATGAATTATGCTGTCAAATGATTTCTTCATTTTGGATTGTAACTGTTAGCTGCAGTAGAGCGTGTTTTTATCGCTAGTTAAAAACATATAAAATACACTGATGTAATCTTCATTTAATGTGAAAACTTTGTTTTCCTGCTGTTCAAAACTGGAATTTATTTCCTACACAAATCCAGAGATTATCTTGTGTTAGTCTTTTTAAAAGGTTACATTGTCAAGAATCTGTAATTGACTATGCTGTAACTGTTGACCCTTCACAAATATTTAACTGAAGCTTTTGTGATTAGTGTCAAGTATGTCTAGATTCTGTGTTGCTGAAAGGGGTAATATACAGGACATTTAAAAACAAACTGTTATAAATAACTTGCTTTGCAATAAAAAACGCTTCCCTTTTTATTTCTGGTGACATTTCTTATGATTTTCTAAGGGTTCATTTTGAGTTAGAAGCAAAACTGTATTCATTGGAATGAAAGAAACATTAGTGTTCACTGTTAAATTTCATTTGTACCATCCTTTAAGAGGACCCCCAATAAAAGATGGAAAGAGTAACTTATTATTAAAAGCTTAATGAGCAGTTTATCATCCGATATTAAACATTTGACAATAAATTGCCTGTGGCCTCGCAAACAAGCCTTTGCTGCAGACTGTAGTAGAGGCAGCGCTGTGTATATGGCCATGGCAGATTCAGTGTTCGTACCTGCTTGCTGATGAAACCCCTTTCAAGCAGTGCAATCTGTTTAGTTCCCCTGGCTACCATGACACCTCCTTTAACCAGGGTCCAGCTGCAGAACCACCTCGGTCACATAGGGCAATTAAACAAGCTGCACAAGCCATTTCCTTCCAGCACTCTGACCTTATCAAGGAGAGACTATCAAAAAGGCAGGGGGCCCACACGCAACACTACAGCCCCCTGCAATTACCATTGGTACCCTGCCCATTCTACAAACCCTGGGGTGCGTAATAGGCTTACAAATTACTCCCGCATGCTATGGGCAGCAGCAGAAATTTAAGATATTACTACTTACTCCTACAGCACAGCTAGCTGTCTGTCAGACAGGGTACTTTAAATATCCAGCTATTATAATTTATTCAAATGTTGCAGGAGTGGCAGAAGTAGCATTCGACACACAGGCAAACTCCCCAAAACAACACTTAGAACAGAGTTTGGCAACTGGATCAAAATCATTAACTTGGATTTTGTTAATTATTAGCTTCCAATTTAATGAACCAAACCCCAGCACCTGGACCCAACGTGTTTTGTTGCTATTTCACATTGAGTTCCATAGAACTGTGGTATATTTCACAATCACAAGACAAAAAAATTACTAACAGAAACAAGGAAATGAAAAGCAGATATCTTTCACATAAGCAAACGTGACTATAAGAGTTTGCAAAACAGAATCTCCTGTAAAGGAAAAAGGAGGAAGTGAAAATATCTTTGGCTAAACGAGTTCCCTTTTTGGTAGAATGAGAGCATGACAAAACACAATCCATTGTAAAAAGAGGGGGTTCCTATTAATAAAAGATACATACAAGTCTTACTGAAAACAATGTCTGTTAAGACTTGATAAACTCATCACAGCTAATAAAAACAGGCTAACAGCGCATTTCAGATCTAGGCAGTATGTCTAAGACATGCAATAAAAAAGTATGCTGTGTGATCCAGGTGACAGGCCTGACATCTGGACTACAAGAGGTCCTGTTTTTACTTTAACCTTGCTTAGCGACCGTCACAGGGGGAGAGATCCTGAACAAGTCAGAACATGTCGATCTTGATAAAGTAAGAGAGACCAGCAAGAGCATTTTAGCTGGGTTTTACAAATATCCATACCATAATGATTACACAAAGCAACACACAGCTGCATCAAAATGTTTTAAATACAACAGGATTGTTTTTGTAATGTATTCAGTCATTTTAACTGGGATTTGATAGAAAGACTCATTTCAACATGTGTTAACTACCACCTTTAAAAGTTCAAATAAAATGCCATTGATTTCCTTTTTACTCATTATTTCTGTTATTATAGTCGAAAACAACAGACTCAGTAGCATTTTCTCCTGCCCCGCAGGCAGGATTAAGGGATGTTCAGGGTGTCAATGGAGGTAACAGATTTTCCCTCAGCAAGGTTGATATTCAATTTCTGGAATTCCAGGGTTTACAATTGCACTTTCAAGAGACAGGACTGACAGATATATTTTAGTAAACATAGCTCTTAGTGTCCATAAAAGGTTTTAGATCGTTAAGCACTGTCTTACTGTGATGTCGCATATTGATGTGCAGGGTTGTAATCCTTCCAAAAACAGACAGATTTTCAGTGTGATAAACCACATACAAATGCATGGCTGAGGCCCAGGGAAAAAAAACGACAACAACAAAAAAACAACCTGTTATGTTAGTATTGAGCTCAGAAAGGGAACTGACAATAGATGGGAGCAGAAGCCAAGTTGTCCGCATAATTGACAGGTTTAAAGATAACTCCAAACGGCTGGCAAATTGGATTGGAGCTGCCAATGGGTTATGAAGTGTGTGCAACGTCTGAATAGCCAGGGCATTTCTCTTCTACTTAAACCCGTAGTGACTCATGAGACTTCGGATGTAAGAGATTCCATTTCAGACTTTCAACTGTAGTGTTCTGCAACTGACCTGCTGTTGATTAATCGTCTCTCACTTAAAGGCCATTATCATCTTAAAACAGGCTCTATCCAAATTAATCAAGGTGAATTTCTAATAGAACTGCTGTTGCCAAAGTTACTCCTGGAAAGCAAGATGTTACAGTGATAATTCACACTCTTGTGAGAAAGTGCTGAGCAGCAGTTGAAAGTGCTGTGGATGTCAACTTTGCAGGGTTGCACTCAGCTACAAAATAGCAAGGAAAGTAGTTTCTTAGGAAACGAAAGAATTGATATTTTTGACCCTGAGCGTTCACAGCTTCCTCCAGCTCAAAATCCAACTCTTGTCACCTCTAATAAGATTTTTACTTTTAAATCAATCTATTGACCAGTAAGGACTCTAACACCACAGGGAATATGTTTCCTGTGAGCCTTGAATGTATGTTACCTGTAAAACAAAAAGGTTGTGTGTCCAGTTATGATGAAGTGTGTAATTAGGACTATGCTAAAAGTTGTAATGCAAAGTGTATATGAATGAATTTTAAATCTATACAGAAAAACACATACTAACGATCAACAGAACTTAGTGGTCTTACCAGCTAGTGAATGGTGAGGGCACCTTGAATATCAGCCAGTCCCCTTGGTGGCTGGTGAAGGCTGTACTATGACATAGAAGATGTCACCCCATTCAGTGGTTGTTAATGGAAACAGCTATTCTAACTAATAAATAAATAAATAAATAAAGCAAGCATCTTACTGCCTCCTGGACTGCATTGCATTTATATAGACTAATATAGGACACATGGAGATAAAGTAATACATCACTGAGTCTGTGAAATAATCTAGATTCAAGTACCATTTGATGTCCTTTCAAACTTTAGTTTTTAACCATCCATTTTTTTTTTTTTTTTTGGTTCTGACTAACTGCTTAGTGGAGTAATTTAATTATTCCAGTTTCTATTGGGGCTGGAATAATATATGTGTGTGCATAAATGTTATATATAAATACATGCATGTGATTTTACACTAGCACATAGTATTACAAAATGAATAAAAAGGAATAATACAATATACAATATAGTACAAGGAATCAACAGGATAAACAAAGGATGTTTTTAAAATCCAAAAAAAGTCTGCAAGGCATATGAGTGGATGAGGCTCCCTGTTATAGCATGAGCCAATTACATTGAGAAAAAAATAGAAGAAAGAATGAAAGCCTACACTAACAAACCTGGTTTTCTTCATTGTTATGATAATCATGAAGCATGTTCACCTCTCATCATCGTACTGCTAGAGGACACGCACTGCAGCACTTAAGATGTGGCTCAGTCAAGCAGCACTTATTTTAAAAGTGAAATGTCTTATAAATAATCAAGAAAATGTCAGCACTCTGACAGCCATTACGTTTACTAACCAAAAACCTGAGATGAAATCCATTGACTGAAAAAAAAGATCAAGAAAGCATATGTCATTTACAAGGCAAAATACCCACTTCAAGTCTATTTAAAACATTTCTAAATGACTTTCACTGGTTACCATTATACAGTTTGTTTTTGCTCTGTGCAATGATCATTTCACATCTTAGCTGCCTTTGTCATTTTGGTTGTCATTCGTTTTCATTTCAAATGCCTTTATTCTTTTGTATCGCTAATGGTTGTATCACTTCCATTTACTCTCTAATTGTACTTGCTGCTCAGCACCACAGTAGAGAAGCATTCTAGTACTGCTGTAGTACTAAGGGCTCTTCATGGGAACATGAAGAATATGATATAAAGAAATGCATTCATATTTGCTGAGCTGCATGCTATACTACATTCTAAACCAGTTTTGGACAACATTGTACTCTAAAGGGAGGATGAAATAAGAAATACCACTTGTGTAACAGGAAGACATGGGAAAACACAACATCATTGTTTTACCATCATTCTGTTTGGAATATTATAGAAGACATTAGTAAATGTTTGGTCTTGAAAAAAAGTCACAAGGATGGAGATGTGGTATAAGAAATTAATTCCCAAAATGTATGGGGGGGGGGGGGGGGGGGGGGATGTGTTTTGCTCAGTGCTCCTCAAAAGTAAACTGGTAATAAAGTATTAAACATGCACTGGTTTCACATCCACAAAAAAATAATAATCCGTCTTGACTCAATAACAGTAAAAGGGGAGATCCCAACAGGATTAGGCAGAACTGAGTTAAATGTCATTTTCCCCTCTAGAGAAATCCGGTTAGACAACCAACGGTTACCCAAAGAACCACCCGACTGATTTTTCATAGATATATATATTAATTTTAATCTAAAAGGATGCATGTAATTAGAGACCATCTCTCTATCTAGATTATAAAATATATATGCAGCAGTAGATACGCTCCTGACATAATAGTGGGGAGGCTAATTACAACCCCTGATTTGTTGTTTTTATTGCTATATACCTATATATATATATATATATATATATATATATATATATATATATATATATATATATATATATATATATATATATATATATATATAATAGGTACTTTGTAATTTAATCTTTTACATTAATTAGAAAAAAGTAAAAATTACATTGCAAAAGCCTATCTGAAGCCATAACCATAATTCAATATTTTAGGTTAGATTTTGAAATGTTGCATTTTTTGACAGTTTTTCATTACGTATACAGAAAACTACACAGCAGTATGTAATTCTGTATGTTAACGTAACATTATTCAGCAGGTTTTATTTGACTAAGAAGCAAAATTAGTTAATTTTATAGGGTGATGCAAAACTTTTGGCTATTGCTGTACATTTAAAAAAAATCTAATATGCTATTTGCGACTGTGCATGACTTTCATCTTTGGGGTCTTTGAAAATACAGAAAGGATTTAGAAATGAAAAAAGATCCTCTTACTCCTCTTGCTTGCTCCTGTCCTTCTCAGCTGGAAAGCAGAGGTGAGGTGACTGCACAGCTATGTTGTCCTCCTGGAGCCCTTCCCCTCCGCCTCTCTACTCTAGCCCCTTGCATGCCTTTCCATCACTGCAAGGCTGATACATCCAAGCACCGCCAAAACCAGTCAGGTGTCGCAGAGAGGGTGTTCACACTGCTGTCCTGTCTCATCCCCATACTGAGGCTGAAGCTGTCAGCAGCAGCTTTTAACAAGGCTTTCCATTAGCACCATGCCAGTTAAACAAACAGTCATTCTCACTTGTTTCTAATAGAATACCTATCCATTGATACACACAGTTTGCAGTGTATGCCTGTTGGGATGTATGTACAGCCAGGGCTTCCTCTCCAAGTTAAAATCTTGTGAACCTACATCCAATGAGATAGAGACACTGATTTTTGTTAACAGTATTCTACTTTTTAGTGTATGGGACACACTGAACTTCCTCACATGCACATAATGTTAGTTTCTCAAACAAGCATGCCATAGGGCTAGATATGCCAGGGCTGAACAGACGTTTTCATTTTAGTGCATATCCCTGGTAATACATCATACACGCTGTGCACAGTTAGTAAACTTTATTAATTACCTTCCTCATAACTGCAAAATTAATTGAACAATTTAAAATATAAATGTTAGGAATGTGGTCTATCAAATTGACAGGCTGGCACTGTACTGAATTTTTTATTTTTTTATTTTTAAAAGTTCACATATAACACACACAAAACTAAATTCATTTTTAATTGGAAGAAAAAACAAAACAAAAAATCAAAGCCTGAAATATCCATGGAGCGCTCCCACTAATGGTGCCAACAGTCCCCTTTGCATCTGCTTTAAAAACCTAACACCCAGATATCAGGTTTACATTAACACAATAGGAGCTAAAGGTCCGTGAAGAAGCCTGTGTTTAAGTTGCCAGGAATGTCTTTTGAAAGCTGGGTGTGAGAGGGAGGTAGTTGAGGGTCCTGGGGTTAGGGCGGCGGCGGTTGTGGACTATGGCCTGTTTCACACCTATCTGGGTGCAGTAAATTGTAGTAAATCAGGCACACACAGCCGTGGGGCCGGGTGTTAAAAAGGGCTGCCTCATTATTTGCTTTCCAGCCGAAGTGTTTGATCTGACGGCAGAGTCGACCTCTCGGTGGCTTCACCACTGACAGGGAGGTGACCTCACTGCAGCAGGCTCTTCAAAGCCACAAGGTCGGGCTTCCCTCAGAGCATCTCTGCAGTCCTCCCACCACAAGGGCCATCGCTTTTAAGAGGAGGGGAACCTGAGGAATGTACCCAGGGCTCTCTCTTATTACAACCATCACTCGTCCTTATTAACTTGTCAGCAGCCCACATGCAGGGGTGGTGGATTCACTCCTATTCTTCAGGAATATTCCAATATTCCTCTCTGGCCTGAGGCAAAATAAAGTGGATGCCACACACGTTTTGTGGCTGGCAACAGGCAACAGCATCTCCCAGTGAAAAAAAGAAAAAAACACCACAAGTGCACATTGGATAAAGGCATCTGCCCAATAAATTAATAATAATAATAATAATAAATAATAATAATAATAATAATATAATAATAATAATAATAATAATAATAATAATAACAAATGAAGAAAACAAGGCACATCTGGTTTAATACAAACAAACTGTGTCACGCCTCATTATGCAGCATTACTGCCCTGATAGAAAACACAATCTGAAAAGCCCTGTGGTTATTGCATTGGCCTTATCTTTAAAAAATGTGCATGCTACAAATAAATACAAGAACGCTTTTTAAAAACCAACAACAAAGCAACTACAATCGTTTGATCTTCCTGTGTGAAAGTGCTTTAAAATGCCTTCCTCTTTATCAAGACATTAGATAGCAGTGAAGTTTAACACTTTCACTGCTGAAATACAATGGTTTGTAAAAACGGGACAGTGGATCTAAAATGAGGGTTACAGCACTGCATTCAGTAATTTGATATTGACACTATATTAGGGTCCCAAACTTCCAATCTTAATCAGCCACTGACACAACTGAAGTGGATAGGCATACAGTAATGAGCAATGATAAGGACATCTTATAAAAGACTCAATGCAATAATAATAACTAGGAATAAATAAAATACAAATAAAACAACTTACACCTGACAGATAATTTCAGTTTGAGGTCATAAAAAAAGCAGCGTTCACATTGAACAGTTTCATACTGCAATCTATTAAGGGTCTGGGTAATAAACTAGGGTTAGGATAGGATGCAAGAGTTCAGTTAGCAATGTCTCAGCAAAGAATGTCTGTTACACCTCTCAAAATACTCTGCCTGTAACTGATGTACATTGCATTAGCTCCACATTTAAGCCCAGTTAACAAGCCTACGTCATGCCCAGCTCACCACAAGGTTCAGTTTAGGGGATCGTATCCATTCTGCAGGCTTTTTGAGAAAGAAAAAAAGACTATTACAGAAAAGAGCTTCGCTAATCTAAACAACAAACAGAAAACACAAAACAAAACAGGATTAACTAGATGCTTTATAAGACATAAAAGGAACTAGGAACATGAAAGAAGCAGCCAAAGCATTTTTCTACATTCAGACGAATTTCGTTAAATAAAAAAAAAATATATAAAAAAAAATGTAAAGACATTTAAAAACATATGATAACTTTGTGGATGGGGATTATATTTCAGTGAACACACTTCCAGTCACTTAAAACTCCACAGGGTATTGGAAAGAAGCCTTGTGAAGAAGGTATCTCCAGTGCTTCAGATGTATTCTGATAGACCATTGCGACACATTTCCATTTATTTTTTGTTCATCTTAGATTGTTCAATTTGCAAAGAATAACCATGAAGCAATACTGCCACAAAGCCGACAACACATTTTTTGGCGGTTTTAATTGAACACAATGTCTGGATGGGTCTGCCATGTAAACAAATAGTATTTTCATGAGGTTTAGCAGAACATTAACAATGCACTCAAATAACTTCTACAAATGTAGAAAATTAAACTTCGGCACGTACTGCAATGACACAAAGTGTAGGGGTATTCACTTGGAACCCATGATATAAATTGAAAAACAGCAGAATCAATTTTCACAATGAATCAACAATGAAATACAAGGAGGGTATTTATAATTTCTCTATTCTGTTTTGCCTGCTTTCCACATTTTCCCTCATAAATCCAACATTCACTTTTCTGCACGCCAATTGTAATGAGATCATACAAACACAATTTGTGGCTGACCACATTTCAGCTATAATAAAATAATGGGCAGACCTCTGTATGTAAAACATGTCAGTTTGTCTATCTGCATTTTAGGTTAAAAGTGACAATTCCCTAAAAAAAGATTTAGCCTTTTGGATTTATTTATATTGTGAATCCATGATTGAAAGTTTGAAGACATGGATGATAAAACACAGAAACAGCAATCCCAAAGCCAATACTGTATAGAATATTTTGGTTTTGAAAGAACACATGCATTTACAAGAGACAATAACAGAACCCTACACTGTACCAATATGAGGTTCAGCAGGATCTGTCATCTCCAGAAAGCAAAGTGAATCAGTCAGTTTACAAAGATATGTGGACCAGCTACTGCTCTCTATTGTGTCCCAGTAATACAGCTTCATAAAGAAAGGGGTTGATTTAACTTCCATCTTTTCAAACCTATTAAACCACATTCCACACAAAAACGGTGAGCATATCCATTTTGAAATCCTATTTTTTAAATGTACAGACTACTTTTGTCTTTTTTTTCCTGGAAGCAACATACAATATAATGCCACTTTTGACAGCCTACAAGGAGTCTGCATTTATAACTTCAACAAAACAGCATGCACTCACTGACTGGCTGGCAAACAGTATGCTGAGGTAACTTTGTAATGTTCTCTTAACTTATAAGGCTGTCAGTGCCCTTGTATATTTATTTATTTGTAAATGGTCAGCAATATACTCCAAGTGCTCCTTTAACACGGTTTTCAAGATTCAAGAGCTTACAAAATGAAACTTCTGGAGATTTGTGGTCAATAAAACTTGTGCTGTTGCAGAAAATCAAAAGGGGGTGGAGGGGGCACCGTTGTTTTGCTTGAACAGTTTCCATGAAGAATCACAATTCAGATTCAAGCTCATGTTCCCACATTAGATTTTTCTCGGTTTTGCTGAGGAACACAACTGCGTACAAAAGAATCCGGTACCTCCTCAAAGGATTATTCACTTCTGAAAGGGGATGTCAAAACAGATGTTTTTGATCTACAAAGGCCAGATGAGCCAACATGCACCACTGTGGAGGGAAGGCCAGCGATGAGCCCCAGAAGGGGCCTGTTTGATCTGCTGTCCCATCACCAACTGTTCTCCCGGTCCCTTGAAGACCCCCTACACTGCCAGCTGTGCCCATTCGGACTTCACGTCATTTCCATTCTGTGCAATGCTGTCCCAATCCCCTGTGCTTTGTTCTGTAGTTAGCTCACTTTAAAAAGAGACAATATCCTTTTGTTTTAAATGCACCTTCCTGGATGTTTCAGCTACATCACCCATGAGGGGGAAGACATTTGAACCCCTCTTGGTCAGCATGAAACTTTTGCTTCCACGACAACAATGTCTTAGTGGTAGCTCTATAAAATTTGTAGCTCTATAAACCAATAGGGCTACACATATTTCCCGTTCTGCATTTCAAAAGGCATGTGCTTAAATGGAAAATGCTGCATGTATTCAGCAAGGCACTATCACTGACATTTCCCTGCAAGCCTCCAAGGCTCCAGTAGGGGGAGCAGGCAGAAGCTGCTGTTGCTGCACTTGAATAACCATGTTAGTTACACAGTTGCATTCTGATATTAAGCTGATGTCAAGTTGCATTATGACCTGGGGCTGACGGCAAATAAACTTCAGATCATAACGCCAATGTTTGACTGAGCTCTGTATGTTAGCTCAGTAAAAAGGTATTTTATGTCCTTCTGTAATACCAAAAGTAACTGAGTCAAGGTAAACAGAAAGGTTTAGAAAGAAGCACCTTCAGTGTTTTGAACACTTGTTTTTTATTGAAGCATTTGAGGGGAGGGGGGCCTATAGCCTCCTCCATCAGATCGTGTGTTTCCGGCTTTGTTTTGTGCAGAAGGTACTGTAGTTAAGGGTTGTTTAATTAGGCTGTTAATGTTTTTTTTTTTTTTTTTTTTAGATTTTGAGTTTGCATTTTTCTTCAAATGAAAAATAAATAACTACAAATGCAGATACATGTTTATAAACTTTCCTTGCTGATATTTCCTTGCATAAAAGCTCACTGTAGCAGAGGACATTATTTTCAAAATCAAGATGGCGGGTAGTGACCATTCCATGTTTTTCATAGTGAAGAGATATTGAAGGAGTAAACAAATGTGGATTGATAAAGAATGCGGTCACATCAGACAATTAGGTATCACTAGGAGGCTTTAGTTGGTTGGGCAATTGATTGCTCTTATGCAAGTCTCAAATAGCTTGCTAGACCTCAATGTTCAGAATAAATTGTGAGTTAAAATTATCTTCTGAACTAAGACTTGAGTGTATATTGATTAATAATTATTTATACTAACAGAGCTGAGTGAGGCGATGCCATCCATTACCTCAAAACTATAAGAAGATCAATATCACTGGAATAAACCCAGCTGAAAAGTGGAGGTAACCATTCTTTTCTTTTTTTGGTAGAAGCGGTCATTAGAAAACACGAGAAACCCTTTGTGAACTTGGACACATCTCTTCCAAAAGCCGGGAAAATTACTCTTCTTTCGGAAAGGGGAAAAAAATAAATTCCAGCTCCAGGATTGTCTTGAGTTTCTAATTAAATTGCACACCTGTCTGTCTTTTCCATTGTCAGATATATTTTCTATTAGTTTTGGCCATAGATTTGGCATTTATATTAATAAATGAAAGAGAGCATTGATATTTCTCCTCCCTTTCCAATATCATACAGCTGTACTTGCCAACATGGTAAAAACTGCAGTGGTTGTGATTTTACAGAACAGTTGAAATGATCTGGGAGTTAACTGCCTTTAAAATACTTATCAGTGACAATGAAAACCTCAGAAAACATAAATACTAACCTCTGGCTGATGACTGGTCCTTAAAATTCTTCAGATTGGGACCATTAGTGGAGATGCTTTTAAGCAGTTCTTCCATTTGCACTAGAGTAGAACCAAGAGCCTTTACCAACAATCCATCAGACTGTTTGGAACAAGAGCACTGGACCCTGCCTTTGTCACAGCTGCCCAGTCTTTCCTGTCAATGTAGAGTCCATCAAACCCTCCAGTGAGGGGGTGAACAAAGACAACCCCCGGATCTCAGTCAAGTTCGCTTATAAAGTGGCTCAATTATGTTCAGTAATCTAGACTAAATGCTAAATAATCACAGTTTATGTGTAAATAAATGAAGTGCTTTTACAATATACACAGACACATACTATATTGTGTTTCACTGTGAAAAGGGACAAATTAATTAAAAGGATGAAAGAAAGAATAAAAATAAATATATTCTGACACTAGATTGAGCCTGCAGACACTCACTTAAACACTGTTCCTCAATCTGACTGAGTGGAGCACCTAATAAAGCTATTCTTATTATTTATTTATTTTTCTTGCCACAGACCCAGTTGTGGATTCATGACTCGGTTATCTGAACCCCTGGGTGTTGTTATATTTGCAGCCATTTCCTTAAGGAAAGATCAAATCAGGACCCTCATTTTTATTTTATTTCTGTTTTGCACACTTTGTGTACATTTCCAAATTAAAAGGTGTATAGAAGGTGAAAATTCACAAACACAAAATAAAAAGCACCTTTTTTCGGCTTTGAAAAAAACACAACATTTCCTAAATGCATTTTATGAAAAGTACCCTTAGGACTCAGAAAATCAGCTCTATGCATGGAATATAGAGAAAACTTACATAACCATTTTCTAGTTCATGGTTTGGTAGCGCACAGAGATGAAATCGTTTTGGTTGTGAAATTCTAGAAGAAAGCTGATTTATGTCCGAGGCACTACAATAACCATAACATCATGTGTAATAAAGCTCCCTGATGTGTCGAAACCTGACACTTTTAGAAGCAGAAGACTGGGTGTTACCCAGGTGATCTTCTCCCATATGGAAGATCCAAACTTCCACTGTCATAGTACCTGCTGTGAGAGGAAAATCTCAAATAGCCAGCATAACACTGCAGCATCACACCACATGGGAGACTTGGAAGGAATGCCAAACGTTTAGAAGATCCACACCAAGTGTTTTCAATGCTTACTGGTCCTGGAAGTTAACTCCTTTGCTCATACATCTTTGGTGACAGGTTTAAATTCTTCCTTGGGTGTATTTCATCTACAGACACCTCTACATACCTGTGAGAGATGCACAGTACCATCGAAAGGCTAAGAAATGTACTGTGGTCTCATTGAAGTTGTGGAAAAAACTATCCCCCCTCACCTGCTTTTCACTTTGGACAGCCTGTTTGAATATCAGTGTACTTTGTTAAAAGTGCAGATCGTCATTAATATAATATGCATTGAGTCTATGAAGTGACTTGGTAAACTGCTGCAGTAAAGGCACCAAAGAATGGGCAACAAAACTTTTACATTTGACTATAGCAATCATCAAGTCAATCCCAGAATCTAGCTGCCAGTCTTCTGTTGTCACCAACTGCTAGGTTCCTTTGCTCTGCAGCTATTGTCACTCAACAGCTTTGCAAGGCCAGTATATTTTATAGCCACCTTATATATTATAATTAGGGCTTTTGATTTTCAGTTTTAACAGAACAAACTGGTACAACACCTGATACAAAAAAAAAAAAGCCAATAAACACACCTGACAACGATTGGAAATTGTTACTCAATTCACGTTTACCACCCCTTTCCCATTAAAAAACAAAACCTACTACAAAAAAAAAAAAAAAAAAACACAAAAGCAAAACAAAAACAAACAAACACCTTCCCAGTGCAGTGGGCAATGTCCTTCCTTCCTGACTTGTACCTATCATTGATTCGTTCTGAATACTTTAAACCCACCCCAACTGCTGAGTGAAAGCACCATAGCACATTTCTATTGAAGACTCCACCTGCGAGATTTAAAACGAGATTACAATACATGAAGGCTTGTACGTGGGATTTAAAGCTGTATTACAGTTAAGATACAGAGGATTTAAAACAGAATTGCAGACTGTAGGGAAATATAAAAAAAATGCCTACACACAAAAAACCCAGAAGAATGTGGAAAGAAGGTTCAACTTAAGTGTGCAAGTACTGTCGAGTTACTATTGTACATATATTGACAGAAAAAAACACCCAAGCATTTTGGACAGTAACAGAAAACAATAATTTCATACAGTATATAAAAAGCTAAAGCCCTGGAAAAAAAAAAAAAGATTTACATAAAACTTGAAAAAAAAAAGCACTGAAAAATGTAATTAATAAAAACCAAAAAACAGCAGCCCTAATTATATAAAAGGGCTGGAAAAAACAACCCATCTGCAGTTGAGTTTTGAGAAAGACCTAGGATGACAGTTCACAGTTCAACAGAGTTTTCAGTTTCAGCTTGAAAAGAGCTTTTGCAGGTCGCATCCAGGCTGCTTGTTCTCTTCTACAAGTTACAATCTTGCAGGCCACAATTGCACTGGGAAGATTTATAGCAGGGGAAGCTGCTGAAGATCATTCTCATGCCAGCTGTCCACTGGGAAAACACAACTTCCAATTCAAATTGAAGATGCTGATGGAATAATTAGGGGTCTGTATTTGTTCACAGTTCAGAGAGTCTAGAGTCCTTTTGAAATGCCACCACATTATTCCAAACGACTGCACTCATTTCTGTTATTCTGATATTAATGGATTTCTTTCATTAGGGTAATTTACTTGCTTAGCTGGGTTTGCAGTAAAATAAATAGCCATTATATATATATATATATATATATATATATATATATATATTTTTTTTTTTTTTTTTTTTGTTCTTTCCCCATTCAGAGACTGTTCTCTCCCTGGGCATATGGGATAAGATGAACTGGTTATGAGGTGCTTGGTCGTTAATGTAATAGTTTTAAGACACAGAGGCATCACTTTCTTAGTTGATAGTGGTAGATGAAGCCCCCCCCCCCCCCCCCCTTCCTTTACTGGGACCTGCCAAGCTGTTTAATCGAATGAAGGGGAGAAGTTACACCACAGTGATGTACCAGCCCGTTTGACTGTACACGCAGGGAGCTGACACATTGGGAGCAAATGCCTTCCCCGACCCCCAGCAGCATGTAAATAAAACAGTAGCAAGGAAAGCAAGCTGTGACATCAAATATGCAACATGTAAGCTGTTGCTGTTCAGAGAACCCATCAAGAAACACACTGTGGTGGCTTCTGCGCAAAGCAACACATAAATGAAGGCGGCACGTCACAAAATCACCATACAATTCAGCACAATGGGTAGCCTTGGACATCCCTGGACTGACAGGAGTGGTCATGCCATTATCATGTACAGCAGCAGCAGGAACAATAATGATTTTTATTACACAGTGCAACTTAATTTATACAAAGGAGAGAGTGTTTCTTTTTTATACGAGATGGTAGGTTAATCATATATAGCGGTTTCCATTTACATACTCTTAGTAACACCACTTACTTATAACACTGTCCAGGTGCCGGATAATGGATCCAAAATGACAATGTTTCACTGGTGCTATTAATTAATTGAACTCCTACACTGAAAACTGTTAAGTAGATAGTGGGATATTTCAAGACTGCCACCATTCAGGTCTGAACTGAAAGTCTGACATAGAACATATATCATCAGTATTTAAAGGTTAAATAAAAGACCATTTCCATTGGCTTAGCCGTTTGGATTATAAGAACCATGCCTCTTCTCTCATGACCTATGTATGCATGCATGAACAGGACATTAACAAAGTCACTCAGCTACTTTGCACTGGGATGTTTTCATTGCCAAATAGAGGAATGCTTTCTTTCAAGAGTTTTTTTTTTTTTTATGTTTTTAATGTGGTTCTTGATAACATATAACGTCACTTTCAGTATTTTTTTGTGTTATCTTGAGGACGGAAGATGAATGAACACCATTTTAAGCAGATAATGCAGTATCAATTTTAGGCATCATCTGCAGCACCCTCCTCTGTGACTTGGTAGGGTTAGTACTCTTTGCTTGTTGACTCCACCTGTCAAATTTCATTGCTCTGGAGTGAATTTGTTTTCCACAGCATTGAAAGATGAACTACCCTTATGTGACGCTCATGGCCCCTTAGCTAGGTGAAGCATGCTGAAAGACATATTTCAGTAAGTGACAAACTTGTGGTGTGTACTGAACTCAAGACACAGTGTGCAGGGGAACGATAGGATTGTGCAGTTGGGCACTGACCCGAAACAGTAGAAATTATGTTACATAAGTATATATGTTTGCAGAAAAGTATGTTATTCAAAGGCCACCCGACTGTAACAAAAGTGACTTAAAAGTTGATGAAAAAATGTCCCAGAGTTAATTATGTGAAACTCTGTTGTCGTGGCACTTGACAATGTATTTCAAGTAAATCCTCCAATTCATAGAAAGAGAAAAAAGAAAACATGTTTTTTGGGGTATGCTCTTTGTGTAACAAGGGCACCAATGTTCTCAATCTATTACTGAAGGCTGACCCAGCAAGTAATTTACAAGACAGGGAGCAGCAGCTTTCCTTGCCTTTTTCCAGGCCAGCGGGACACCATTTAGAGACACCGTGGTAGCTCAAGGGTATTTGAGAGACATGTATAAAGACTGCTAACAGCAGTGCAAATTCAAACTGCTAAAATACAAAATAAGTTAAATCTAGAAGCCCCAATGTATGCCAGCATCATCATAGAAAATATATAAGACCATAAACACACTAAATGCTGTCCCTTGGGAAGTCAGAAATGGAACATTGTCAAATTTATGAGCAACATTTAAGCTTCAAATGTGCTTCTTGGGTTCCAGGCTTCTTAAACACTGAGAGCAGCTTAACCTTATCTCCCCCATGCCACTGCTTTCCTGGAGTAATTGATGCTCAGGGTCCCCAGCTTCACATAAACCTGGCCGCCGAGTTATTGTATCCAGCAGTCAGACTGCTGGCGGAGACAGGAAACCGCACTGAACCCAGATCAATAGACATGTCAACAGTAAGCCGTTTAATCTAATTTGGCCGATCTCATCTTCTGAGTACACGTTTCACAGCCTGCAAGTTTGCACTCCCATCCTCCTGGCTTCAGGAAACGGCTTGCAAAGTTTAGTTGCAAAGACTTTTTTTTTTTTTTTTCAAGGAATACAACATTGTTTACTCTCAAAGTCCTTGAATGTTTAGTCAGCGGAAAAGTCCTGCTTCTTAACGTAGGGTGAATGGCAGCAACGTAAACAAGGCACTTCTGGGTTCTTTCAGTTGTGAAAGGCGAGGCAGTAATTTCATTTGACAAGGAAGCCTTTAGATGGACATTTATCTTAATAACCCTGGCAAATTGCACTCGCCTTGAAAATGTAATATGTAAGGACCCATTAAAGTACATTTAAATGCACTATCAAGACCTTCTGAGAAACTGAAATAAACCTGCTTGGAATTACAGAACAAACTGCACAAATTGCGGCATTAGGGACTTGGGCTAGGGTCTTGTCTCTCCTTTTAAAACATTTTAAGCAGCCTTTTGTATTCGGTAGGGAATTTCTTAGAGCTTTTCTGATGTATGTTTTATAAACAGGTGGGTAACTAAAGTATTGTTTTTGGAAGTGCAGTTGAGTATGGGAGTTTGATTCTTTGCTCAAGTGGGCTGCCACACATGTTATACATTTTAAAAGTATATTAAAAAAAAAAAAAAAAAAAAAACACAGACACACACTAAAACACATTTTTTAAGCCAAATGAGCTTTCAAAATAATCACGTTTGAGCAACAAGACCACTTGGCAGCCAACTAATTGTGTTTAGTTTGCAGTTTTACAAAATAGCAAATAGACTAATTGTAAATGCATTTTTTTTTTTTAATTAGGGAAAGGGCCATTCCTTCCTTAAATGTAGAACATAAAGTAGAAATCTAGCTAGCTCTACAAAGCCTTTACTGATCTCATCAATGTGCACTAATGCTGCACTATCTCACCTAAGGTAACATCAGGTAGTCTGCTTTCATATCCAAGCTATTTGTGTGTGTTACCTGGACAAACATGTTTATTGTTTTAAATATTCAATTGTTCTTTGTCTTTCTCTATTCAGAGAATAAGTGGGATATCTGCTTTACCTTTAATTTGGCGCTGCTCGTCCAATTGCACGCTTCTGTTATTATTTTAATATCACCTTTACAACTACTGCTTGCAGTCAAATAACATATAAGACATACATGCATGCATGACAACTTACTTCAATGAAGGACATTGGTAAATTTCATGTATTAGTGGGTTTAATTTGAGTGAAACCAGATTTCCACTAAAAACAACATCATCAGAAGTGATATGTCGTGTAATACACGTTTAGAAAATTAAATTTTCTTTAACTAGTTTTGACTGGTATACAAGATTGGGGGCCTCTAGTTTTTAGAAACTAGAATGAACTATATTAAAACACAGAGTTTTAGAAAAGAATATATAAAACTAGCAATAAAAACAATATAAATCCTAATTCCTAGAAAACAGTTCATAAAGAATGTGGCATATAAGGTGGTGTTAAAAAGCTTGCTTGATCTCTCCACAATTTATACTGTAGTCATCTACTGAAGTAACGTTTTGTGACTACTTCAGCCACTTAAAAATAATAACAGCAGTTCTGTTTGCATGTGTCATATAATATTCATGGAGTGGACACTACTGACTGGCTTTACTGTTGCTCAAACTGAAAAATAATCTGGCAAATTAAACAAGTCGTTCGAGCACGGGGCAGGTTACAATCTCCTGGCACCTGCAGGCTGTGCTGCTGAAAGCTTTAATGTATTGGACCCATTGCTGAACACATGATACAAAAGCCACATGGACATAAAACTGGCTTCTGGTCCCAGTTTCCTGTAATACAATCCCACGTTACTTTACTGCCACCTCGTTTAGGATTTCCAGCTTCAGTGCCTCTCTGTTTTTTGTAAGCGATACTGTAAAACTGAGGCCACCACCCCCAAGTGAACTTAATTGAAATTGCTAAATGTTAACAACTCAATTTGATATCTATAGACAAGTAGCTTCTGAACTCCTGGTCCCCCTGATATACTGCTGGAAACATATCTTTATTATACTATGACTAATTTAAAAATGTGGGGATTGATCATTTACCACCCACTCCTTTAATAATTAGATTAATTTAACAAACAATGGATAAGGGTCTTCTGACACATGCTGACATTACTCATAATACAGTATAGATACTTTGGGGACTGGAAGACAGCATGTTAAAACTGACGAGCAAAACAAGCTGCTGCTGGAGAGGATTCATATTTTCACAAGACTGACAATACAGAGAGCTACATTGAAAAGGGTAAGCTGCACTGGAATGCACACAGCTGATATTTAACAACTGAAATACACAGAATATGAAAAGAAGTTTGACCTTATCACAGTGAGGTCATTTCTGTCTTAATCACACTGGGTTTCTTTGCACTCCGTGAAGAAACATTGCTAGGGGGATTTGAAACCATTTCTTATCCAGCCCTGGATCTTTTTTTTTTTAAGTTTGTTCTAGTGATAGATTTAAAGAGTTACACAGACTAATGATGCTTTCTTAAGCTTATGACCAGAAAAACAAGTTGAGTGATCCTAATGCGAGACTATAAATGAGATGTTGCATCTCAGTGGAATATTTTGCTTGTATATAAAAATAAGAACACCAACAGTCAATGCCAGTTCCTATAACAAACCCCAAATATGATTCAGGCTAAAAGACTTGCTACGGATTGATCTTTGTATCCCTTACCTTTGAATGTACCCAAAAAACAAGTCACAAATACAGATTTGTGTATTTACAAAAGAAAAAACATGTCGGTTAAGCCAAATTTGCTATGACAAGGGCATTCTTACAGAACGGAAGTCTGGGGTAGAGACAAGTGAGGCTTTTAAGTTTATTGGAGTTAAATACATCAAATTGAGGTTTCACCTTTGCATTGCCCTCCTGTATGACATGCTTGCTGATTACTGACTTAAGGAGCACACCTCCTCATTGCAAATCAAATGAAAATCTTTACAGCACTAAACCTGCCTGATTGAAACATGTCACCCGCTTGGGAGGGAGCCAGCAGGCAAAACAAATTGATTCTGTTAAGAACCTCAACCAGAGCCATGATTGTTGCAAAACAAAGGGTTTTGCAAGTCCTATTAGGGTTCACTGGCCATTAATCGGGGACCGAGGACCCTTCAACTGGGGCCTGCTTTGCATTTGTTTATTTTTAGAAGATACTATTGTAGCTTGCATGAGGTGATGCTGGCCACAACACCTGTTAATAGCTAAAAGATATCACCAGACACCAGCAATACCACAAGTTGGTTCTGTCTGCTCTGATTAGCAGGTTCCATGACTGAATCATAAGTGCCAAAAGCCAGCTGGATATAAAAGTAGCATCTGGCTAACTGGTTTATCAGTAGAAAGCACCCCCCTCACAACTGTGCATTTACACTGTGTGTTAATTTTGCATCAACTGAATTAACTAGGTCACATATCTTCCCAGAAGAGCAAATCCTTAGAATAAACAGGGTACTTTGAAGAGGTGGTTGTGATGTTGATGGTTATTATGCCAAACATATTCTGGAATACAAAATCATGACGTGTATGGGGAGCTTTTCTCCACATGGCAAATGAAAAAGTTATTTCAAGTAACTTGTAGAATTGAACATAAAGTACAGTAATCCCCCGGAGACTAAAATTCTTTATTTGAAAAAAAAAAGTCATCCTTAATTCAATAAAACTGGACAAAAGATTGACTGCAAAACGACAAGTTCATCAATAACCTAACAAACCTATCGACCATGTACACATTTAAATGAGTAAGTTCTCTTCTAAGTGCTCATACTTCCCTGTATGTAGTCTTTTAGCAGTAGAAGCCACTTGAGAGTTGTGAAAGGCTCTCAAAAGTGCATTCCTGTTTTTAAGAATCTGAGATCGTAGACGGGTGTGAAGAAAGTTTGTAAGATAGAGTTTTTTTTTTTTCTTCTCTCCCTTCTAGGACAGAGCAATTATTTTAGCCTTTATGGCTTTGTATACATCTTCGTTTCCAGAGTGACATTTACCAGAGTGATATCAAGCAGGTTTGACTGTAGATATACAAACCATTCTGATCGTAACTAAATGTCATTTCGCATGGCCAATTACATCCCCAAACCACTTGTCTAATGGCCCTGTGAAAGTGGCTTTTTTTGAAAGGCACAGAAAACATTCAATTTGGTTAACTCAGAAAGGACACGTGTGAACCGCACTTAGAGGTGAAGGAGTGACGACTCTCCGATTGCTTCCCACAGTCGCTCAACAGAGGCGCTTTGTTCAGTTCTCCAACGTAGGCCAAGCAGACTGACTTGCTTCAAAGGTCCCTAGCTCAGCACTGCCCTGACCTTGGCATCTTCACCACCCCTGTCTCAAAAGAACATGTTGTGTGCTGCATGTACAAAGAACGCTTTAGCCCGCAACACAGGCATCGTGATGATGTCACAGAATTTATTAGGCCAAGTCTGACTTCTTGGCCCAGGCCATTTGTTTTCACTTTCAAAACAGAAAACAACGGAAGCTATTGATGATTACAAAAGACTCGCAGTCTTAATGGTATAAAAATAGCAACTCAAGAAACCAGTCTGGCCATTGTGACTCGGGATCTGAAGGATGGGATTAGGTGGTTTAGATAGCGGATCCTGTTTGACTCAGGCAGTTACCCGTTACTCAGCCCAAAGCTTGGAAAAGTCCTCAAGTGTTTTATAGTCTTACCTTATCCAGACCTCAAAAGAAAGTATACGAAAATGCTGTTTCACACAATATTTCAGTCAGAATTATGCTATGCTTTAAAGCGCTATTAAACATGTTTTTTTTAGCTTATGTACTCTTACTGTATGTGACTTTACATGCTTTGTATTTAGGGATTTAACTCCAGTGGAAAGGCAGAGCCCCTTTACTTACATACATTTCCAGCAAAAAACAAACAAAAAGATAAGATTAGTGACATTGATCACTCACCTTCTGCTAAGCCTGGTTCGCTGCTCCCGAGGTTCATTCACACTGTATAGACAGTCAGTGGCTTGGAAAAGGGAAACCTGACAGCCTATTTCAGCAACTAATAATCTCTACTTAGGGTTGAACAAACAATGAGTGAACGGCACAAGAACGTACTTGGATCAGCTGTTGCACACCTTTGAGTTCTCCACCACATCTATTAAAATTGAAACATGCATTCTAACCTAGTTTGTAAGTGTTTCTTTCAGCACTTTAACAGAAGGAGAATCAGACATTAAAAACTTTCTGTACAGTGTGTGTGTGCGTTTTTTTTTTTTTTTTTTAATGAGTAGTCGGCAATTGATTTTACCCTGTTTCTTCTCCCAATTTGAAATAGGCAATTGACAGTGTCCATTGATAAACTATTATCATAATGTATTTATCTCAATAAAAAAAATAAAAAAAACAACACAGGACATTACTCACGGACTCAGCAGACATCTGATTTTAGGCAAGGTCACTAGTTTAGTTAAACAGCGCATGACCGCAAAATAACTTTACAGGGCTATGCAAACAAGTTTTATTTTCATTTTTTCTCTTTTTGTTTAGAATTTACCATTAGTTTAGATTTAATTTTTAGTTTGAATGGCTCTAATTGAATTTAAGCTATGCCAAACAAACACAGCCTTGTCCTGATAATTGGATTCCTGATAATTATCAGACTCATAGGATTGTCACTGAATGTTTAAAAATGCACCAAGAAAATATCGGTTTCTCACAGAAATGGCCAGCAATATTCCGGCTGATATAAATTAAGGAAGTCAATCTGCAATGCTGCTGAAAGAGCTGTTAGTTTTAGAAAGCTATAACCAAACAGCTTAAGATGAACTCCTGTATAAGTGATTTGTTTTAAAATGTTATGGCAATACATTCAGCATAAAATATATATCAACTTCAGCATTGTTTCCTGTTTAAAATACAAATACACTTTTTATTACTGCTGAAATGCATTTTTGTTTCTAAATATTTCATTTCAAATTGTACATGGTGACAGATGCCTCTGGTTTACCTTTTTCACTGCTCTTTTTTTCAATTTCGATACTGGAATACCAATTGTTTGAGGAGCTAAAAAACATCAAGGCATGGCCCTGGACCAAAAGGCCATTGTAAATGATTTATAACACCACTCAAAACCAACTTTATTTACAGTACAGAAATTACACAGGAGCAGTGAAAATGTCCCGCCTGTAAGTTATTTTTAAGTGACTTCAACTTTTGAGTTAAAGCTCTGACAGGAATAAGCGCTTTAAACATACCTGCCTCCCGGAGAGTCTTATATTCTATCCATACTAAACTGTACAAAACGTGGTCCTCAGGTTTATAACTTTAGGAACATTGTTTCCCATCGTTTGGTGCCTCCACACCTGCCAAGCTTCGTTGCACCCTGGCCTGCTGACATGCTAGCCACACTGTAGCTAGAGACCAGACCACTGAGGGCTGCATGTCCCCCCTACACAATTCGAAATCGGAAGGATTTCACCACTTGGTGAAATCAAGACATATTGATTAACAGCTTGACTTGCTGTATTTTATGTCAAGGCAGGTGGCATGGTCACTATTAATAAGATTAAAAGGAGTTTAGAAATAGCACCGGTGTCCTTTACTGCAGTCCTCAGGGTGTTCTGTCATTAAGCCCATGTTTTTATAAAAGGATTAGACTGGAGGAAGCACCCCCCCCCCCTCCAAAAAAAAGAACAAAGTACAGCAAAAGACAGTACTGACAGATGCTGAGGTCAACACACTAAATCGTAACGCTAACACAAACCCATTAGGTTAAGAGTTACATACATATTTATTTTCCTTTAACTTGGTAACATTTCAAAACTCCCAAGTACTGTTTTTAGTACTTGAGGCCTTCTTTCTAGTTGAGACAGCAGATGGTGAGAATAAAGGATTACACAGATAATGCTTTTATAAAAAACATAGTTATTTTCAGTAGATCAGTACAGCAGAACGCAGTGTGAAAAAAAATGCAACAAGAAAACCTAAACACTAATTAAACCTCATTAATCAATGGCCATGTCTGTTTAAGTAATTGATTTTGAATTATTAAAATCAGCACATGAATAATCCAAACTGTAGATAATGAAAGCCTCAAGAATCCTGGCTCGTTTCTCTGTAAGGTAACCTTTGTTTTGAATAAACGGTGACAAAATGGAATAATACAACCTATCAATAACATACAAGAAGTCACTTAAGGACCACAAACAGCAAAACATTCATAATGGGCTGGCTTTGCTGAGCAGAGACTGGCCTGACAGTAAAAGGAAAACATGACGGTCAATCCACTTTGAAATGTACTGCTATCGGAACAGAGTGCTAGCATGCTCTGCGCTGTTGATCCCTGATGGACAACAGATGTGAGTCACTTAACAGTAGTAGGCACATTGGATTGACATACGTCATGCAGTGTACAATTTGTAAAGCCCTGAAACTGTAATAAAATGACACATTTATTAGGAGCCAATTGAAACAGCCGGTGGAAACCTGTCAGGGCCCTGGTGTGAATGATTTTTTACCATAAGCTATATGCTAAAATACAGGGTACTGGATGGTAGATCATAAGAGCTCAAATCATCACAGCTATTCAGCTTCTAAAGAAGACGACTCGCTCACCTTGGTCATAATACTGTGGAACCATCACCACAACATGAGTGTCAGGGATTTATTATAGATAGATAAAATACAGAAATACAGGTTTGCATTAGACTGCCTCTACATGTTACCATCCCATATATTTTCATTAACTTTCATTCCGTGACAGACTATTTTTCAAGCACCTGAGTCTGCTAATTTACCACTGAGTTATCATGTAGGTACTGTGTGAGTAGTGGGAGTATACAGATCAGCAAACCCTAAAACAATTAATCTTATCACCACTGCCAAAGTGGAATACCATTAATCTAGAGCAGCCACTGACCAGATAAACCACTGAACAGGCACTCCGTCTATCACTTTAGCTTAAACGAACTGGAGCTAAACAGGCTTTAAACCAGCCGTACATTCTATAAAACACATGTTAAAATAATCCCACCAATCTATCTACTACATAGGGTAGCTCCTGTTTTGTAGTTTTGTTTGTGTTTAAATAATACATTGAAATAGAAAAGTGAGCAATGTTTAGAAAAAGAAGGCAATTCATTTCACATTACCTTCACCCTTTGTGACAAGTATTGCCCCAGTGCTGTGTATTGCAGTATATTTGCCTCTTGGGCTCATGAAATATGAAGCACACTTAGCCAATAACCACAAATGTACCTAAAGAAAAACCTAATCCTTTCTGTTTTTGAATTCTTGGACCGCAATCTGGTACTAATGAGGTGAACGGGTACAGAGATGACCCATTTTAACTCTCCTGTTACCATGATGTTGCCAACTTTCTTTTTACCTCTGCTGTCAAACAAAGGATATGCTGTTATGGTTTATATCCCTATCTTCACTTCCACTGATTTGAATCAGGAAATGCCAGAGGGATGTTTTGCTGGCAATATTAAAGGAGCAGATGGAGTGGCGAGATAGAGGAACTGGAAAATGGCAAATCGGGAGTCACCGCTTGACCTTGATAATCCGCGGAATTAGAAAATGAAGAAGCTTCACGCAGACACTTGGGAGCAAGAAGTCAACTGGTACATCTACACATTTTCCACGTGCTGAAGTCTCTGTAGGGAGTCTCCTTAAAAAAAAGCAAGCACTTGTTGAAAGCCATGCAATCAAGGTTGAAGCCTGGAGCTGAGGAGAAGACAGCATTGGAGGGAAAGCAAGATGTGAAACCACGGGGGGGGGTTCAAAGCCACAAGGCAATCCGATATCGTAGCTACAGAGGGGAAAGTACTACTTCCTAAGTTAACCCTTTACCCTATAATTTAGGTTTTTGACACTGGAAGGTAGCTGTATTTCTGACAACCCTGCAAATCAGCTTGTAATTAAAACGTGTGACTGACAGCTCCTGAGGGTTCTGAAAACCTTCACAAGAGGAACTCCGCTGGTTTCCATTAGTATTTGGATTAGTTTCAGATGATTCCCCTTTATTGCAAAGATTCGGGCCAGAAAACGCTTTTATCCTAACAGTGATATGCACAATGCTTCTGGTTAGGACAAGATAGTTTAGGACACGTACAGCTGGGTCTTTGTACCAAAAATGTAATTACTGCAACCCCACTTTGTGAAAGAAAAAAAACCCTAAAGTTATATAACCGGTAAACAACATGGGCACCATTCAGAGTCATTAAATTAACCTGTTTGTTGGTTATTTTGTAAGATTAGCAGTTTATTTTAACTTTACACAATATATCAGGCCCACAGTGCTTGTAGGTTTTATAATAAAAGTGACAGTACAGGTTTTTTTAACATAATATGTTAGTGCAAGATTAACTCGTCCCTGTTGTGCATACAGGATGAAACTGCATGCTGTCACTTTTAACTGAAGAAATACAAATGCTAAAAGTGCAAGCTCTATTAAACTGGGTGAATGAAGAAGTGCAAGCGCAAAGCACTTTAATTCAGTTTGAAGAAAGGGGGGTAATGATGTATTACTGTGTTGACTTGAGTTGAAAAACTAATTCCTACTTCTTTCTAATTTCTCCCTTTTGGTAGTACAGAAACTGTGCAGAATTTATATAACTTCACAATAAACAAACAAAACAAAACCAAAATTTGTGAAACTAGTAGTCGTGACCAGCACCTTTGAAAATGAGCGCAGAATAAAAACAAAAACAAACAAGCAACTATCAACGCCAACAGCAGTTGCTTTTCTACTCAGTCTACCTTCTCCTCTGGTGTGGTGCAATTGCATGCTTCTCTCCTCATCTTGATTTCAAGACCACACTATTTCCAGACCCTTTCTTGTATAGATGAATAGATGGGCCTCAGGCATTAGAAATGTGTCCCCTTATAGGTTTAGTTCAGATTACTACTACTAAACATTTCCATTTACCTCAAGAGATACCAGCTTCTAGGAGCATAAAGTATGCTGCAGTACTCATCGAACATTGCCAATATTAGTGATGTTCCAGACCTTAATGAGTAAATGTGCCCTCACACCAATTAACTGAGATAAGCTGTTATGCGTTGCAATCTTGAGGAGTAAAACTAAAAAAGAAACATATGTCAAAACATGTGATCAAAGTTTTCAACTTCGTTTTTGTATTTATATTTAGAAAGCTTGAAACAATAATCTAAAAATAGTATGTTATTTTATTTTGTTCCTTTAGTTGACTATAATGATGCAGATCCACATCAATGTTATCATTTCATTATCCTTTAAAATATGTGTATTTAATGCGTTTCCTACATCTGTAGTATAATGCAAAAAAAGATTCAGACAGTATATATTTATTTTAACTTGGCAGTTTCTGAGTGTTAAAGGGAATGGAATATTATTCAGTATTATCACAGTAACTACAGTATATTATAGAGAATGAGCAATGATGTGTGATCCAAGCTCATCAAGGCAATGGTCCTGGAAAAAACAATAACTCAACCTGGAAGACACTATGGGGGAAAATCTATGCCTTACAATGTCAGAAGGAAACTATCATGAACCAACCAAAAACTGCCTTTGACATCTCTAAAGGGTAGGAATTTGGCAATCGTAAACTGTTTACAGTTTATTACTTTTTGCTGTTACTGATACTAAATGTACAATAAAGGAAAATAAAACACATTCTAGAACATTCTTCAAATTCAGCTCTTCTATTGGCTTGCCTTACAACAACACAGGAAACATTCTTATGACCTGGCTTTGGGTTGGCCTGTCTGGATATTTTCTTTGCTATGACTTGCATACATGAGAACTAAGCATACACATTGAACAACAATTTACCATGACTGTCCACTTGAAAGCCCAAAACAAAAACAAATGAAACACACACATTCTGTAAAGCTTTTTTCCCTACATTATGTTGTTTATGAATCACCCTGTATAAAAGATGACTAATCCCAAATGTATTAATCCTCAACTCCACAAAAGATGCCGGTTTAACTGACCACTGCCTGAAAAAAGTCAACGGTCAAGAGCTTTCTTTAAAACCCCAATCTCATCAAGGTTTCATTAGAAGCAGCACACAATGCAATAAAAGGCAGCAGTTCTTCCCCCAGCAGCAAGGAACGGGAGTTACCAAGAGAAAAAGGAAGAGCACTACAGCTTTACGGACCTTTTAATTAATGACCTTGCAATGGGATAGCCTGGCTTTTTAACGTGTACACTAAGCATCGCCGTTTCCATGAAGTCTCTCTCAGAGGGGCAGTTAGCTATATC
This sequence comes from Polyodon spathula, assembly GCF_017654505.1. NCBI lineage: Eukaryota > Metazoa > Chordata > Actinopteri > Acipenseriformes > Polyodontidae > Polyodon > Polyodon spathula. The sequence continues at coordinate 6,238,165 of NC_054537.1, read as the reverse complement.
AGAGCTGTTTTATTTATTTTGTTGTTGTTTTTTTTTTTACTCACCTTAATGTACCATTCAGCAATACAGTTGAGTTACTGATGATAAACGTTGATATGAGTGCTAAGATGGAATGCGAACGCATATTCCAGAAGCGAGCTGCTTATGTATTTGAAAGGGACAATAGGCAGAACAGGAAAATACCATTCATTGGGCAGTTGGCGGAGTTTGTGTTACTATCAATGAAGCTATTCAATAAGACTGACTAAATGAAACTGCCACTGCTTATCATTAACACACACATTCTGTAAAGCTTTTTCCCCTACATTGTTGTTTATAAATCACTCTGTATAAAAGATGACTAATCCCAGATGTATTAATACTCAACTCCACAAAAGATGCCGGTTTAACTGACCACTGCCTGAAGAAAGTCAACGGTCAAGAGCTTTCTTTAGTTTATTACTTTTTGCTGTTACTGATACTAAATGTACAATAAAGGAAAATAAAACACATTCTAGAACATTCTTCAAATTAAGCTCTTCTATTGGCTTGCCTTACAACAACACAGGAAACAGTCTTATGACCTGGCTTTGGGTTGGCCTGTCTGGATATTTTCTTTGCTATGACTTGCATACATGAGAACTAAGCATACACATTGAACAACAATTTACCATGACTGTCCACTTGAAAGCCCAAAACAAAAACAAATGAAACACACACATTCTGTAAAGCTTTTATTCCCTACATTATGTTGTTTATGAATCACCCTGTATAAAAGATGACTAATCCCAAATGTATTAATCCTCAACTCCACAAAAGATGCCCGTTTAACTGACCACTGCCTGAAGAAAGTCAACGGTCAAGAGCTTTCTTTAAAACCCCAATCTCATCAGGCGTTCTTTAAAACTGGATACATTTTTATATATATATATATATATATATATATATATATATATATATATATATATATATATATATATATATATAGAGGTTATTTATAATACACTGTTTAAGAGACAGGAACAAAATATATCATATATAATACTATCCTTAAAAATACTTAAAGCTCCAGAGCAGACCAAGAAATATTAAAGGAATGACAAATTCCTTCTGCTTTTAAAGTAAGATGAATGAAAGAAAAGCTAAAGCCATTTTTAAACAGAATGCAGTTAGCCTATTCTTTTATTCTCCAAAGCCACAATCTGGTTTAGATATAATGAACGTGCGCATCAATATACATGGATTCCCTTATAGGCCACATTCATCACAAGAATAACTTTGAAGTGGAATAAAACAAGATTTAAAAAGATTAATGGGTGCATTTTCAGACCAGCCTCAACAATTCAAATGTCTGCATCCTTGCATTTGCAGAGGGACAGCCAACTAACTTGATGTGAATCCAGTTCTAGCATCTATTCATTTGCAGCAATAATCATATTACATTGCTATGAGTAAACACTGCAAAAACTAAAAAAAGTATTCTGCATTAAAGTGGTATATGTGGAGCCTGACCACACCCTCGCGAAAATATTGTGTGTAAGCACTACTATAAAAAAAATTTAAAAAGCTGAATACAATTTTTCTTCTCGTCCTTTTGAAGAAATACAAATATTTTATATGAATATTGAGTGCGGGATTTGGGTCTGTATTTCAAATGATCAATCACATATTCAGTTAAATCAGCTTTAGCCTTCATTAATGGAAGTCTACTGCAGCGAGGAGTGCCTCAGTGTTTTATTTATTTATTTATTTATTGTGAACACATTTCTATTTTCCGTAAGACAGAGGTCTTCAATTGGTCCAAATAATTGCATACAGCCGGCATTTTCCCCTCCTGCTTCCCTGCATGCTGAATTGAACAAAACAATATCAACAATGACGATAAAGAAGCAGCCAGCTCTAAAATGCAAAACAAAAATCAGGCAATCAAGACTACACTTCAAACCCTCCTCTATTGAACATGTGTGTTACTGCTCTTTCAAAGCCTGCTAGCATTAGGGTACTCAAGTTATAGGCCAGGACAACTTGCAGTCAAATCAAAGATTATTAGACAACATGCGGACTCCTGACTGATTAACATAAGGGGCATGCAAATCGAATTCCCTTTAAGGCATGTCATGGAAATCTGTTGGTAAGAAATCAGATTTCTCCATAACTAATAAACATTCACTGGTAGTATTTGTAGTAATCCTAAAAGAAACGTTTCTTAAATACATCGAGAGACGCTTCTTGAATACATAGAGAGAGATTTCTGTCAAAAGAATGCTTTTAGTATTTCTACCAGCTCTCCATATCATTGGTTTTTGTTTGTTAAGGACAGTGGCCTGCTAGATGGAAAACAACAAAGTAGAGAGGCAGTAATTAAATGAAGTTAGTAATTCCATCTCACAAGACCCAAATACCAAAAGGATCAAGGTTTCATTAGAAGCAGCACACAATGCAATAAAAGGCAGCAGTTCTTCCCCCAGCAGCAAGGAACGGGAGTTACCAAGAGAAAAAGGAAGAGCACTACAGCTTTACGGACCTTTTAATTAATGACCTTGCAATGGGATAGCCTGGCTTTTTAACGTGTACACCAAGCATCGCCGTTTCCATGAAGTCTCTCTCAGAGAGGCAGTTAGCTATATCAGAGCTGTTTTATTTATTTTTTTGTTGTTTTTTTTTTTTACTCACCTTAATGTACCATTCAGCAATACAGTTGAGTTACTGATGATAAACGTTGATATGAGTGCTAAGATGGAATGCGAACGCATATTCCAGAAGCGAGCTGCTTATGTATTTGAAAGAGACAATAGGTAGAACAGGAAAATACCATTCATTGGGCAGTTGGCAGAGTTTGTGTTACTATCAATGAAGCTATTCAATAAGACTGACTAAATGAAACTGCCACTGCTTATCATTAACACACGCCCTCCCTTTCCACTATCACCAGAGATCCTTGAGAACAGTATATTGAAATTCACTGTCTGAGAAGTCGCTGCATACATAGGGAGAGAGTGAAATTGCACTGTATGCTAGTGTCTCTGAAAAATACCTCTCCAAGAAACAGTTTGTGCATATGACATCATCACTCTAGTATAAAGGCAGTCAATAATTAGTATGGCCATTATACTGTCTCTTACCACTAATGTAATTTTTACAGACAATTAAAAAGCTCCTGCCCCCTATATTTGTATTAGTCCCTTTGTGTAATCACAGCTCTGGCTTAGGTTCTTTTATAATCACTTATGTTCTCTCAATAGGCTATTTAATGCTTGGACTAGGCCCGTGGGGACCTCAAGTAAGATTCACATTTTTCTATGTGGCTGTTAAACACGTGTATCTGGCTTACAGGAAATCACAACAGAGACTGCATATAATAAGGAAGGTCCGAGCTCTATGTATTACAGTAGCACACACATATTGTAATGCTTTTAGGCATTTTCCGTGTACAATATTAATCTGTCTGTACATCTCTATGGTCACAAATCTCAAATATGAAAAAATGTACCGATACATTTAAAAAGTCAAAATATAGATTTTTTTCAGCTTCATCTTTATTTCAAATCACTGGCTGGGTGTGTGGTCCTCCGATGCTGTAGCTCTGAGGTAGCTGCATGGCGGACCTGCAGAGTGAAGAGAAGCGGATGGCTGACGGTACACATTTCAGAGGATGTGTGTCTTCGTTGCTCCTGGGTCAGTGCGGGGGTTGTAGTGGTGAACCAGGCTTAAAATTGGGCATTTCAAATTGGGGAGAAAATGCGGTAAAAAAAACAAAACAAAAAACAATTGGTGATTCCAAATTTTAAAAAAAGAAAAAGAGATGGTCATCTGCTTACTTCAGCTCTGAAAGTTCATAAGTGGAATCCGTAAGTATTTAGCATCATTTTAAATGTAAACCATGGTTAGCATTTACTGTGCACAACAATCTGGGAGGTGCAAGGGGTTGCTGCCAGGCAGTCCATGGAAACATATTTGAATGTGCTTTCCATCTTGGGCAATCACTGGATGGGTGTAGTTTAAGGTCTCCAATAATTAACTGGGTGGAATGCATGTCCTCAGAACTGAGCAAGATAGCCAAATAAGTGAGCCAAGAAAAAAACACAGAGCTGTGTTAAAGTTAAGCAGGTTAATTCCCTTCAGTGCTCAGCCAAGAAGCTGAGATTATCAAAACCCTCAATGGAGCATCTAGTTCCTGTATGGGGAAATAACCATGACAGTGCAAAACAAGCCAAATCTGGGAGGCTTTAGAAGACCAGCAATTTCTTGTGCCAAATAACATTAAGAAACTAAAAGAAAAATCCCAGAGCCCATGACACAAGTATTGTGAAAGATTTAAACGCAAAAAAACAACTGCATTTGAACAAGATTTTATAAAATGTTAATTCTATGAGTATAAAATTAAGGTGAGGGGAACATTTTTGGCTGGCAGAAATCAGAGGAAGGCCTACAAAAACTATCTATGGTTTCTGTGAAGTTTGGTGGGTCCATAAGCCCACAGGACCAGTGTCAGAAAAGTAATAGGAATGGCTCTTGCTTTAACAAAAATGCATGTCTGAAATTGTTATCTAAGACTAAATTACGGCTTGAAGAGAGGACTAGTTGGCCTGCAACTCCACTTGAGCTACTGAGCAAGGACTGTCGGGGACTGAAATAAAAAAATGAGAGGCAGCAAAACAAAGGTAGATTGCTGAGGATGAGTTAATCGTTTTCACATATCACAGCATGTGTAAGTCGAGGGAATTAAATAAGTATAAAGGGCCACATAATGGTGTAACCAGCAATTGGGTTTAATTTCGTACAGAACTGCTATCAACACAAGTATATTGTGCAAAATAAGTGTCTGTTGTGCAACATGTTTGTCGTATATGATTTCATGTTGCTTCATAAAAAAAAAATGCTACCTCCCCTGTGAGACAAAGAACCAGACACCAGCCACATGAATCCCTGTGCAGGCAGCCAAGAGATGGAGTAAGGCTCCCACATAAATACATCTATTCAAAAAATCTACGTGCTGTTTTATCTGTTGTCTCAATCCCCAACTGTGGAAAAGACTGAGCACATTACCATATTAAAAAGTGCCCTCCAAAGACCAATGCACACACATTATGGCAAATTAGAAAGGAGCACCAACAGCCAGTTTACTCTTTTCAACATCTAAAAAGAAAGGCGCAGGTTTGTTTTTTTGACATCCTTCCACAACTATCAGGGAATAAATAAAAACAGGAAAGACACGGCATTGAAATGTACATTGCCAAAACCTTCTCCTTTATTACGTGCGTCTTGCAGATGGTTAAAAAAAAAAAAATGGGGCAGATTCCAAGGACATTTCTACCTTTCATGAATACAGGCCAGCATTTTATAAGTTAAGAAGTAGAAAGAACCATGTTGTCTTTAGCATACTATTAGGTTTCAGAAATAAATGCCTAAAGCTTTACTTGGATTCATTTCTACATTTTGCACAGTGCATTATTTAGTATCTCTTGTTATTTACAAACACCAACCTGGAAAGCAGACAACTTGGTGGATTGACGCTCCAGTTACTGTTAAGTTGGGCAGCAGGGACACACAAATGCAGGCTGCAGGTAATTAGTGGAAAGTAAAGTGGAAGTAAGGATCAGTCAGAGGAGGGTAGTAAAAAGAAATGTTCATTAATCAACTAACAAAGTTTGAATCCAGACTGTCCCAGTGAAATAATAAGGGACTTTATTAACAATGAAAAACAAACTAAATAAAGTCTCTGTTTCCAGAAGCATTTCACTCAAAGCTTGCCAGTTACAAGAACCCAAACGTGCTCATTAGTTGTCCTTCTGCTGGTTTTGCCAAACCTGCTGGGATTCCATGAGTCTGAGGTCTTCCCCTTTAATTATGAACTATACAGGCAGCTGGTCTCTATTATAATTAGCAACTACTCAGCCATACAGAATCAATATATCTAATAAAAAGTTTTATTCATTTCACAGGGGGTTGTTTTTGAACTGTGCGCCAGCTATTCATCTACAGGGAAACTATGTGGTGCTGAAGCTGCTGTGTGTGACATTAACACTAATGGACAGCTGTGAAAGATTCAAACTGGAAGTGTGAAGTGCCTCTCTCAATAGGGATTAGCCATTGCCATTTCAGAGCTTTGGAAGTATAGTGACCCACATACCCCCAAAGCTCAGTCGAAAACGCTTTTCTTAAGACACTGCACTGGCTTGCTTTCTATCGCTTTTCAAAGCCCTGCATGTTGTTCCCTCCTATGCATCAACCCTGAGGTCAGTTTCTTCACCATGCTCTGTGGGGATTTATGGAGTTCTGTTATTAGAGTGACAGGAAGTAGCAAAGGACAGCTTGTCTTATTGAAACCAATGTAATTCAAATTAAATGTAGCATAATTACTTGAATAATGACTGCATGTCTGTCTTGTATCCCTCTATTAATAATTCTTGTGAAAACCAGGGCAGATCCTGCCAGACCAGTGGAAAACATGTCACCCTGCTCCACAGTCCTACTACCATAAGAACAAAAATGGAATTAAGACTTGAGGGTCATTCAGTTCATTGAAGACAACAGCTATTCAAAAACTGAGGATCCTTTTGTTCAGGGGAGTTATAGCAATTAAAGCCACAAACCATTATGTGCCAATTATTTAATGGACAACTATGTCTTTGCAAATGCATTTAAATTTGGAATATTATAAGAAACACTTGCAAATCACTCACTTCAAATAATTCCAGACAATACAGCAAGCCACTCAAACCTCTTTCACACACAAATGGTGCTGCTGAGCAATCTCAGAGATGTTAAAAATATATATTTAAAATACTCATTCACACAGCACGAAATTGCAAAATCTATGCCAGTATAATGCCATCATAACCCTCACAGAGCCAAAGGAATTCTGCGAGTACAAATTTCAAACCTGTCAGTCAACAAATCGTTTACATGGCAACGGTGAATCACCTATAAATTACAGCATCACGCACCATCCCTTCTATTTGTGAATTCACCTCCTCATCAGCCTGTAAAGTAAACAATTCCTTAACTCATTTCAGACTCCAACTACTACCTTGTTCTTGATCAGCCATTATATTTGAAAAAAAAAAAAAATGAAAGCGTGTAATACCAATGACAAAAATATCCAACACACCCAATATACAGTCATGCGGGATGTTGACTTTCAAGCGACGCCCACTATAGCAGTGACGGAACTGCATTTCACACGAGACTGTTTGGTGCTGTCTCTCAACCACCTCGCGAGCTGATCCAAGCATGCAGCCAAAGAAACGATCCCTTCTACAGTACATGCAGTAATTTCCAGATAACCCAGATCACAGAGGTTAAGGTTTAGTGTGATTATCTCTTTATAAGAAAGAGTTTTTGTTTTGCACATTCCAGACTTTTCTCGAAATATTGTCGTATTTGCAATGAGGCCCCAATGAAACGGCAAAATAATAAACCTGCAAAGTAAAGAGGAACAAATGAGGAACGAAATCTATTGTAGCAGGCTATTACCACCAGAGGCAACTGTAATGGGCTGGGAATCGGATAAACGAACTTTACAGTAACTGCTTTAGAACCCAGCATATTCAGAGCAGGAACATTATTCCCACCGCTCCTGAACCACAACTACTGTATCAGTTGGACCATGGAAATTGATTTTATGAAGAATTACAAGAATAAAATAAACCATATTTTAATATCTACCACAGAGGGAAAAACTACTCATTGTAAACGCATTGGAAAGGGGTAATAGTCCTAATGGATTCATTTCACCAGGTACAGTAGCTTTCATTAAGATTGAATGAATTTAAAGTGAAGTTATACATGCCTTTGGTTTTTAAGTTTTTTAAGGTGAATGTAACTTTTGTATGTGGTCTCAGGATGAGGTGCATAAAGGAATGAGGTTTATTCAAGTCTATTTCCGAGCGACTCAATCTACTTGGGAATTAAAACCACACTTGGTAACCAACTTCTTAAAAAAAAAAAAAAAAAAAAAAAAAGGAACACAAATTAAAACAAAATGAAGTTCTGAAAGACATGGGAACTAATCTTGTACACTTTCAAAGGCTGTGACACAGTGCTCTGTACATTCTCTAATCACTGCCCAAACTATTATCACAAAATGTAATTGGCTTTTGCAAAGGAATTACTTTGGAACGACTCCAACCTACTGTAACAGTTTAGAGCCTCAGTTTGGGGGTACGCACAGTATCTCTAATTGGTGCACTACAGTCTTTCTCAGTGTCAACAGAAAAGGGGGGCGGGTTAGCTTTTAACTCTTCATAAAAAAAAACATACTGCAATCACTTATTCAGCCCACCCCACCCCACAAATTCAGACATTTAGGGCAAGCTCACAGAATACGTTATTCTCCTCTTTTGATATGTTGCCAAACACTAATTGCATTTTTTATATCTTTTTTGTTATTACACTATGTAACACAATTTTTGTTCCTGGGTAGTAAGTGTTATTTCCTAATTGCTTATGCCTCAAAGGTATAGAAAATGGCTATTATTCCCCACAAACTTTGCTTTTGTGACCAGGACAGTGATATTTTGAAATTTACCTATTTCCAATGAGAAAACGGGCGAATTTGTGTCTTTTCGTTCACACAAAGTCAGAAAAAAACAACATATGAATCCAAATTAACATGTATTTATACTAAAGTAATACAAAAATAACTACAAAAGATTTAGAAGTGAGTAGTTTTTTGAGATTTACGATTATACTGTAAATCACTTTCACGAATCAGCCCCCAAATGTAGTCTCCCATCATGTTCTTGTTATACTGTCCTTGGTAGCGGCGTTCAAAGTCTAGTATATCCTGGTGGAAGCGCTTGCCTTGCTCCTCCGAGTACGCTCCCATGTTCTCCTTGAATTTATCAAGATGAGCATCAAGGATATGGACTTTGAGGGACATCCTACAGCCCATTTTTCCGTAGTTCTTCACCAGAGTCTCAACCTGCTCCACATAGTTTTCGGCCTTGTGATTGCCCAGGAAGCCCTGAACCACTGCGACAAAGCTGTTCCAAGCCGCTTTCTCCTTACTAGTGAGCTTCTTGGGGAATTCATTGCACTCCAGGATCCTCTTTATCTGTGATCCGACGAAGACACCGGCTTTGACCTTTGCCTCAGACAGCTTAGGGAAGAAGTCTTGAAGGTACTTGAAGGCTGCCGACTCCTTATCTAGAGCTCTGACAAATTGTTTCATAAGGCCCAATTTGATGTGCAGTGGTGGCATCAGCACCTTCCGGGGGTCCACCACTGGTTCCCACTTGACGTTGTTCCTCCCCACAGAGAACTCGGTCCGCTGTGGCCAGTCCCGCCTGTGGTGGTGCGCCTTGGTGTCCTTGCTGTCCCAAAGGCAAAGATAGCAGGGAAACTTGGTAAAACCGCCTTGGGGACCCATCAAGAATGCCACCATTCTGAAGTCTCCTATGACCTCCCAGCCATACTCATCATACTTCAAGGCGTCCAGCAAGGTCTTGATGCTGTTGTAATCCTCTTTGAGGTGCACCGAGTGAGCAGGGGAAGAGACGGGTACTTGTTACCATTATGGAGCAGCACGGCTTTGAGGCTCCTGGATGAGCTGTCAATGAAGAGGCGCCACTCATTCTGGTTACAGGCGATTCCGATTGCCTCGAACAGACTGGTCACATTGTGGCAGAAGCAGAGCCCATCTTGACGGGTGAAGAAGCTGGAAAAAGGTTGGTGACGCTTCCTCTGATCTGCGACTTGCACACTTTCATCCAACAAGTTCCACTGCTTGAGCCTAGACGTCAAAAGCTCGGCATTGGACTTGGTGAGACCAAGATCTCTAATCAAGTCGTTGAGGTCTTTTTGGTTGGGGTAGTATGGGTTTCTCTCCTCAGCTCCACCTCTGAAATTGTCATCTGGATCTACAATGTCTTCCTCGCTCTCTGACTTGCTGCTCTCTTCTAAAGATGGCAGCTCTTTCTCTGGAGGAGTGGGTAGGGGGAGCTCATGGCAGTGTGGCACCGGGGCGATGGATGAAGGAAGGTCCGGATACGTGATAGCAGGTGCATTCTTGCCAGTCCGAAGTTTGGAAGTGTCCACCATGCAGAAGTAGCAGTTGCTTGAGTGGTCAGTGGGTTCCCGCCAAATTCTTGGGATAGCGAACTTCATGGCTCTCTTTTCCCCTCTGTACCATCCTACAAAAATACATTTATTTCACCCATGACTAATGTGTAAGAGATTCTCGCAACATTTTTCATATATATTTTTTCAATAACATTGAAAATTGTAAAACATTTTAAAATTAAAAACTTTTACAATTTAAAAAATTTTAACAAATTTTATAACATAAAATTCCAAGCAACAATTGTCCATCTTACCTTCCAGAGATTTTTTTGCAGTGCTCGCAGGTGAAATGAGGTGCCTAGGGTTAGTCTTGATCCCAGACAGGCATGCCGAAATATGCCTTGTAGGCCTCACACATCTTAGCAGATGCTTCCACGGAGTACTTTTTCGCTCTTGTCTTGATAAATTGGCCACAGACATAGCAAAATGCATCTGCCGGATGCTTGCAGCCTCTTGATGCCATCTCAGAAAAATGCAGATATGTCTTTTGCAAGGATTGCACCATGCTTTTCAAGACTGCTGAAGTAAATAACTTGGTTTCCTTTTTACAGAATTCTGATTTCGTTGCACATTTCCAGTCATAAACTACAGCTATGACTTGAACAGCACCATAAAAGTGCATCAAGTGCTATCTTAGAAAATTCAGCTGAATCTTTCTTATTGATCAATATGATAATGACTTGCTTTTAAATGTCATCCTCAGCATGTTCAATGGACCAGTGCATTCAAGTCAAGAATAACCAGACGTTAACTTAAAATAAACCTTGAAAAGCTTCTTTCAAACTTTAAATGACGCATATTAGCTATACTGTTTATCACACACATATGTTAGAAAGACATTTTAAAACAGCAAAATGAAGTTAAAAGGACCAAGTAATTAATGAAACTGTGTTCTATCCTCAGGCAAAATGGCAAACATAAAGCAAACCAGAGAGCAAATAAGGGATATTTTTTTTTGGGTGGACTCTAATCTACTTCCTGTCCTGTGGTCGCAGATAGGAAGTTCACTTCCTTGTTATCTCTTCCAAAATTTTGTTTTTCCTTTCTCATCGAAGACAAAAACAAGGACTTCAAAGATTTACTTAAAGGAAAACACACAAAAAAGATTTATTCGCAAATCAGCATTTTTCATTTTCATACAGGAACAGATTGAGAGAACCCAGAATTCTCACTGTACTCCATAAATCAGTTTTATGTTTCTTCAATCAAAACACAGCAGAATGTTACAATGAGACTATGATTTATTTCTAAATGACTAAAACTGAAAAGCCTCTACTTAGGACAAAGGACTAAACTTCAAAACCGTTTCTTTGAGGTTAAGGCTTGCGGGGTCAGAGAGCGCGAGCCAGCAAGCGAGAGAGAGAGAGAGAGAGAGAGAGAGAGAGAGAGAGAGAGAGAGAGAGAGAGAGAGAGAGCGAGAGAACATTGTTCTTTAGCACTTTGTGACCTTTTGAACAGGTACAGTGCTTAAGGTACCATGTCTAAACTTCTTAAGAGCAGAGGTCAGCTACTAATGTTAGGCTACAGTCTTCCACAGCCTGCAGACAAGGCCCCAGTGACCCTCACCTCTCATCTATCCATTTTTCCTGTTGCTATGGAAACCAACAAATAAACTCATTACGCCAAATAAGACACCTTTCTCTGTCCAGGAGGATCTGTTTCTTCCAGAATGAAGTAAAGAAATAAAAATAAGTCCCATGTCTGCTACTAGGAAGGCAGTGTGGTTCAGATTGTACTAAGTAAACACCTTAACACTTTTCATATAGCGTTTATTAAATAAACAAACAAAAAAATCATGATATCGACAAAAACCTCAACTCTAAATTCAATCCTAACCTGGCCTGATATAGCTGCCCCTTACAGTAGCTGCCTCACATCCAGCAGTTACACCCTCTAGGGGCAAAAAAGAAATTCAAATCATTGGTGAGATCATTTCTATATTATGCAATTACTCACACGAAGAAGCTCAGGCAATGGGGTGTCCACCTACACCACATATTTCCCATAGAATTATTTACTTGTTTTTAATTTATTTATAGGCTTGGAAATTGGAAGACATTTCTCTTCTTTCTTTCCACAGATAGATGCTGATGCTTATATTTACGCATAGAGGCATGGCACAATTATCCTCCCTTTAAAGGATTATATGCAAGTGTAAAGGATTAGAGTTTTGGTCCTTTGCTCTATTCAGACTAGTGGGGACTGTGTATTTAAATCCAACTATGGGGTAGATGTACTAAAGTGTTGCGTCTGTCACAATCATTGTAAACCACTTGCAAACCAGCGGGAAGTGTAGTGTGAAATGTACTAAACAAACCTAACGCTGTTAGAATCATTTTAATAAATGCTTTGCAGCCGCAGTTCTTATTTGCACTTTAGCCTTACATGAATATGTAATTCTGGGCATTCCCGCAGAAATTCGCAAAAACAGGGTGGAGTGCAAATGAGGGATCGAAAATATTATAATGAGATGTACTAAAGCTGCAGGCAGTTGTGACACTTACAATTGCATCAATTTGTTCAGAACCTTTGAAAGCATGTTTTAAAACAGTCCACTTTTTCTCGTGTGTTGCCAGTTGTGCTCAATGTATTTTTGAGATGAACACCCAATAGACTGCACACATGTGCCACTAACCCCTCCAGCTCATTCTGAGCAGCTCTATAAGACCATGATCTATTGTGTGTTAATTGTCTAGGTTGCTAAGTAGACCAAAAAAACCAACTTGCATCCAAAGTTCCTTTAAAATTAATTCAGAGAAATACTGAGAAATGTGTCTTTCATTCAATTATGTTCTACATTCTTTGCTTTGTACCCATGTAGTATTGGGTACATCAGAGTCCTCTGACTTTGGCCTGCTTGTTATCCCCAAGCAAAGTGCACCACACTTGGAGAACGCTCATTAAGCTACATGGCTCTGACTCTTTGGAACTCTCTCCCAGCTTTGGTGCGTGATGCTCCCACCTTTGCTCACTTTAAATCAACTCTCAAGACCCACCCGTTCTCTCTTGCTTCCCATGCTCTTTAAGCCTGATATCTGCTATTAGCTGCTATGTTGCAGCTACTATTTCATGTATTATGCACTTTCCACTGTATTTAATGTACTATTTCATGTATTATGCTACTATCATGTATTATGCACTTTCCACTGTATTTAATGTACTATTCCATGTATTATGCACTTTCCACTGTAATGTATTATGCTTTTTTTTTTTTTTTTTTTTTTTACTGTATATCTGTATTTAAAGTATTATGGATTTTCCTGTTACTGCATCTTGTAAAGAGCTTTGTGATGGTGGTCCACCATGAAAGGCGCTATATAAAATAGATAGATTGATTGCTTAAGCGATATAAATATGATCTCATTAAAATAAATAAATAAATAAATAAATAAATATGAGCTAGATCAGTCCTGATAGACTTTGGCAACATTGTGTCTCTATAAGGGGACGGGTGCCAGTAATATTAATTGCCCATTTTTGCTAGAAAAAAGAAATGCAATATCCTGTAATTACATCTGCATGTACAGTAATCAGGTCATTCATGCTGCAAAGATACAGAGTATCTCTTATGCTCAAACACCTCTCTGGAAGGTTCCATCTACTGTGGAACTTAAATTACCACTAAATATGGACCAGAATACATGTAGCTGTAATTTAATCTTAATATAATAATACTGGCAGAAGGCTTGCAGATTAAATAAAAAATAGAGGCATTACAAAGTTCAAACTGGTTTGTAATAGCTTTATATTTAAAAGCAAATCTTTCTGACCTGTGTAACAGCACATCACTAAACGGGAAATATTGTCTACAGGAAAAAAAATGAAATTAATTTAAAAACGAAACGTTAAAAGTAGCACTATTATTTACAGCACACCTCCACTTTCAAAAGAGCGACTGCTTATTACAGGTCCATGTGTTACTGACTTCAACATTTAAATGTGTGCTGCTTAGTTCAGGGGGCACACATATAATAGGGACTGCTATTTGGATAATTACAAAAGGCACACAATTAATTACATCACAACTTTTTTGTCCACAAAAAAATACAAAAGAAACTAAAATTGTAAAAACAATCACATTCTCACCTTGAACCCAGAGGTAACCTGGCATGTGTTAACGTACAGCAGCTTCATATTAATTACCACTGAAATAGAGCACTGTATATAAAATAAATAAATAAATAAATAAACACACAGCAGGGAGGCCAATCAAAAGTTTCTATTCCTGAACCTGCAGACTGCCTCCAGCTACTGTTTCATATCTGTGCGTGTGTCACATTCTCCGATGAAACCTGATACAGCAATAGCCTCTTAGCTGAATGACTATCACTGTCAATAAAAACACAGAAAGTATATGTTTGCTTTCCAGTAAATTATGGCATTTATGAATGCTTTAAAGTGCTGGAACGGCCCTTGGTACTCAGATAGCAGTGTCAGTTAAAACTTGCTGATGGGAAAGTGCAGGCTGAGAAATCTTGGATGGTGCTGCATTTTTACATCAGTTAGATGCATGGGGTTCGTACTACAGATATGTGCATTCTCAGCACCTGGGTTGCAGCTATAGCACTGAGCATGTAATAGCAGGAAGCCTGTGGAATTGTGATAAAAGAGGGCATGCCATTCTATGACCTGCAATATCTTTCTCTCTAAAGGGGGATAATTACTATATCTCAAAGAAGACAGCCTGACCTGTTTTTTATAGTTACACTGTGAACCTAAAGTGTACTCGTACAGAAATAAATATATATATATATATATATATATATATATATATATATATATATATATATATATTAGGCAATGTGTGCCTTTTATTAATACTGGGAGCTTTCCAGTCATTAGTTTACTTATGGGTGAAGTTTTATGCTCCTTGACACACGAGATATATTGGTTTATTCACCTTATAAGTTTTATTGACCATTAAAAACCACTTGTGTTTTGCCATCACTCCTACGCTGGTTTTTAAAATCGCTCTGAACCAAACATGCTGGTAGCCTAACTTTTATATATGTATATATATATATAATCTGATGTGTGAAATGACAATTAACAGCTATAATTCCACAGGTTGCTAAACTGTGTTATGCTTTCCCACAATTAACACTACAGACGATGCCGTAGGGTCTAAACTAAAAAATGTGTTTTAATACAAGACAAAAAATAGAGGGTAAGGGTTTACATAAATACTGAGCATTTAGAGCAGCACTGCTATAAATGCAGTTTATTTTAGCACTGTCTTTTGACAGGTCCTTGAAGGATTATTATTTTCAATGAAAACAATACATACATTTAATCTAGACTTTCATCAGGCAATGTCTAGTTTGTACCAAAGCACTTATCTGCTGCCCTCTCAATCAACACTTGGATTTGTGGCAGCCCGTAACAAAGCTGCTAATGCTACACAAACACTGGTTAGCACTCCCACTGGCCAGCTGTCCCAACAGTAACTGACTATGGTTCAAGCAATTTATTTTGTAAACTTCAGTCAGTAATATTCACTGACTTATAAAAAAGTAAATGATGTCACTGTACATTGTATACAGCGTGTACATGTAGATATTTCTTTTTTACCCTATAAATATTCATTATAAATTCCAGCTGTTATAAAGTGATACATTTCTCAGGAAAACTAAATATAGTCTACCCTAATTAAAGTTTAGCAATGCTTTATTTCTGCACAGAACAATGGATTGATGGCTATTTATTATGTTAGTGCTTTCCTGTAATTTCCTGTAATGACAGTATTTTCCAGTAACTTTTAAATACTATGTAGAATTAAAAACCAAATCAAAAGAGCAGAACTACAGCACTATAAAAGTAGTGTACCCACAATA